>NC_041384.1:688995317-689063557 GCF_002162155.2 Triticum dicoccoides
GGTGATTAGGTTTCCTCCTCCTTGTATCAGCATCGTCGATAGTCCCTCCCACCTCCGATGACCTTTAGGCCATGGAGGTGTAGAGGACCTCGGTCCTCCGACGAAGGGACCCCACTCTTGTTCTTATTAGGTTTGGCGTCTTCGTTGGGGCTATGTGGTGGCAAGGATGTCTCTAAGTAGGAATAATATCTCACATTTGCTCTCCGTCCCGATGGTGCGTCCAGAATTGTTGGACGACGTGTGGAACTGTTTCTCCATCATATCTCATGTGATTCGATTGGTGTCGATCTTTGGTGGGTCTGTTTGGATCTAGTCTTCGTCTGCATGTTAAAATGTGTATCCGTTCAATCTACGACTCTCTTCATTGGTGATGGTTACTGCTCTGGTGTGCTGGTCTACGGGGTCTTAGCACAACGACTTCTGGACTATCTATTACAATAAGGTTTGCTCAACTCTGGTGAGGGAGAGGCGATGACGGCGACACGCATTAGGCTTGCTCCAGTGATTTTAGTCGTAGCTAGATGGTCCATGGACCTGGTTGTCATTTTTCACCCTGGTTTTCTATCATGATTGATTATGAATAGATAAGAAATTTCTCCCCAAAGAAAAATCATACCACTTGGTTCTAAAAAACACTCAATACTTTTCGACAAAAGTATATTTTTTATCCCTCAACCTTATCAGTAGTTAGAAATGATTCGTTAAGTGAAAAACTTATTTTCTCAATTATGAAACTGGATATCTTTCGTCTCTTGGGTTGCTTTCGACGGTTTTGCGCCGATGTGGCCTGATTTTAATTGTTGACCTTGCCACATCATCGTCCACCTCACCACTCTCTCTCTCTCTAACTTTCTATCTATCTCTCTACATCATCGGCGCTGACCTTGACATCCTCCTATAGGAAGGGAGAAGGAGGAGGGCAGAGTCAATGCACCCATTTATGTCAATGTCGATGAGTGCGCTCGCCATGCGTGACATCGTGATGGATACCTCCGTGCCGGAGGATGCCGATGAGACTAGTATTACCACTACCTTGGAGGGGGTGGGGGTTACTTACGACTGCATCGAAGTGTAAACTCCGCGTCATTGAACCACTTCTCGTTGAGATGTCGAGGCTCATCCCTTCCTCGTTTGGAGTTTAGGGATCTTTTCTAAATAATCAGTAAATTGAGACACAAAAAATACCAGTTTTTAGGAGACAACCACTCCTAAGTCTAGTGGTCGCTACATTGCAGTCTATGGGCCAAAATGCGGTGGGCCCATTTAACTAGTTCGGTGTGCTCGACCAGCACCAAAGGTGAGAAAAATTAGCACCAACGTCAGTGATCAGGCACGCAAATCCGCCGTTCCTATTCGGCGTGTAGGTCGTTGTCTAGCGACCTAACACATAGTCGCATACCCACGTCCACAGTATGGGCTGGCCCAGTCTGGTTTTCTCCCACTCGGTTTTCAAAGAACTGGTTTAGTCTTTTTTCCTTCTGATTTTTATTTCTTTATATTTCATTTTTTTTCTTTTATTTTTTTCTAAAACCGAAAACATTTTTGAAAATCGACAAACATCTTTGGAAATCATGAAATTTTGTGATCATTTTTTAAAGTGTGAATTTTTTCACTTATGAAACTTTTAAAAATTGTGAACATTTTTTTGAATTGATGAACATTTATTGAATCAGACAACATATTTTGAATCCATTAAGATTTAATGAATCGGTGAATATTTTTTTAAACAATAAAATTGTTTCAGATCGATGTATATATTTTTAAATTAATATTTTCTAAATGCTTGAATTTTTTGAATCAGAAAACTTTTTTTGAATTAATGAACTTTTTTGTAATTCATGATCATATTTCAAAAAGTACTGAATATTTTCTGAATTCAAAAAAAATGTTCAAATTCAGAAACATTCTTTCTATACAGGAATTTTTTTTCCGAAATCATGAACTGTTTTTTAATCCAAAGTTTTGTTTTATTTCTAGAACATTTTTTTGCAAAATTCAGTTTTTTTAAATTTGGTTTCTTTTGGAACAAAATTATGAGGCAAAAAAACAAAAACAAAAAAACAGGGGCTTGCTGCCCTGCTCTTGTGCTGGCTCAATAGGGCGTACTGGAAGGGAGGGGGTGCGCACTGGCTCGTTCACCAGCGCATCATGTGCTAAATATGAACCCTCCTTAAATCCTATTCCGTATGTAGCGCATTGGCAGTCAATAAAAGGCATACACCGAGACGTTATATGAGCCGGCCAAGTGCATGCTTTTTCTTTTCTTTTTTCTCGGCTGGTTTGATCGGTTTTCTGTCCTTTTTATGTTTTTATTTTTATTTTCTTCATATTCAGTTTATTTTTTTATTTTACTTTTTCTCTTTTTACCATTTTATAATTTTTATCTGTTTGCACTTTCTATAAATGACTGCACATTTTTCAAAAATGTGATTTTTTAAATTCAGAATACAAGAACATATTTAGTTTGCTATTTGGTTTTCCAAATTCATGAACATTTTGAAATTAGGGAAATTTGTTTTCCAAATTTATGAACATTTGTTTTTTAAAACTCATTGACATTTTACAATTCTAAACCATTTTTAAAATTTATTCAACATGCTTTAAATTTCGGAAACATTTTCTTCAAATCTGGCACATTTTTGAAAGTTTGCACACTAGCCGGTTTTCCTAGCCAGTTGTTTTAAAGCTCTAAAAAGGTCGGCCCAGTCACTTGTAGTAGTAGCACGCTATACCGAATTGAATACAAACCGGTCTGCCCTAAAAAAAAGAATAAAAACTGGTCAATGTGCCTGCCCACTACGCACGTGCCGGTTTATCTAGCGTGTTTTGTTGTCGTTGAGCGCGAAGTCACGATCAAGGTATGCCTGGCGAACAGTGCGCGCGGACGCGAGTCCGAGTTCGAACCGAACTGCCGGCTTCATATGCTGCCAAGTGCCAACCTCAACGTAGAGCCAAAACCTCCCAAACCCCATTGCTCCAACAATGGCGATGGGATCGCAGCGCGAGTCACCTTCCACGGTGCAAGTTCACTCGAGGATGACGCGGTTCAAGATGCACGCCACGGCCACGGCCACGGCGAGGCCGTCGCGCGCAGCACACGGCGAGCCGCGCCCGTGCCTCGTCGTGCGCATCCGGTGCTCCGTGCGCCTGTCCACCAAGACGCACCTCGTGGGCGGGACCACCCTGCGGCAGGGCCACCGCAAGGCCGCCAACGCGAGGCGCCAGGAGAAGGCGGCCGCGCGCCGGTTCACCGTCCACGACCGCGCCGTCCTCCGGAGCGAGCCCGCCTGCCGCGCCGCCGTCCGCCGGATGCTGACGGACCTGCCGCAGCTCGCGGGGTACTACGGCTACCGTGCCGCCGACGTCGAGCTCTGGGACCGGTTCGTGCCCCCTGGGCTTGTCGCCCGTATCGTCGCCCGCGTGGCGCGTGAAGATGGTCTAGTTGTGGCCGGCGGGGGTGCTCGCCGGCGTCGGAGCTATGTGTGCGACGTCTGGATGCGCGTGCACGTGACCAGCGTGTACAGCGGGCCGAAGGCGCTGCTGCTGTCGTGCGAGGACGCGGCCGCCGGGGCACGGGCTGGTTCTGGCACTCTCGGCGGTTGCGCTGGCGCGGCTCAGTGCGCGATCTGCATGGAGGAGATGGCGGCCGGCTGTGCCGGCGTCGTGGCTTTGCCCGGCTGCTCGCACGCGTTCCACAGGGGTTGCATCCTCAAATGGTTCCACAGGGCGGCGTCGTGCCCGTCATGCCGGCGCGACATGATGCACCATGTTCCCGACATGTGCCGTCTATGGCACATGTTGAAGTAAGTGTATATCTTCGGATCAACTTGCAATGAATCCACAAGATGCTCCGGATGATATGAATGAACTTTAAATCGATGTTGCTAAATCTCAGTCGGCTAAGACTAAATAATGTTTCAGTCAATGCTATATTTTATGAGATCTTGCATGAAGATTAATGCAAAATCTTCTTTTTCTTCTTATATGTTAAGTCACTCAGTGGGACTTGTAAGTCTAAGTCAATTGAAACCTACCCACATCCAATTTTAATAGCCATATGCACGTATGTGTGTGCTCCAGTAAAACAAGCATGGAAGAAAAGGTAATGTGTTTAGCGATATAAAACAAACACGCTGTAAGGACATCTCTAGTAGACCCCCAAAAGTCATATGCAGGAAGATTCTTTTTCATTTGGGATTCCCTAGTTAGCAAATCTCTCAAAATTTATTTATTTTATCCTTAAAAGGTCACCACTAGCCTATTTTTGCTTCAAGAAGAACAACTCTCAACAAATTTAGGCAGCCCGTGTTGTTCCACTCTCCTCCTCCTCCAGCTCTCTCACCTTCTCTCTCTCTCTCTCGTATGTTGGCCACCATGAGCGCCACCTTGGAGCTCGGTCTGGCGCGTCCCGTCACCGTCCGTCACAGCCCACCCCAGAGGCTGCAGTCAGATGTTTGCCTTCTTCAGATGCTGCACGAGCCACGCCGCCGTGAAGCCTCTGCGCAACCCCCGTGTTGACTAGAGCCGACGCCTCGTGCGGAAGTTGCATCACGCACGCAGCCTTGCCTGGGCTGCCCGTAGCCCATTTTGCTATGTGAAATGGTAAGATTACTGCCATACGTGATTTTTTTCAGAGTGATTCGTGAGACATACCTGATTGTTCTACGGTCCTTGTTCTGTACCTTTACTTGTTAGAAATGATTTTGTCGAATTGAGGTTCTGTGAGATACAATGGTAACTAAAATTATGTCCACATGACAATGGATTCTAGAAAAAATTAAAAAAAATTGAGTTCATGCTAGAAATATACGTCCTTTTTTCTGTTCATACGGCTTCTGCAATGAATGTAAAATGGTGTGTGTTTGTTAGACTTGCAGGTTTTGATAATGACCATATTAATTGTTTGCTATTGTATCCCCCCATGGTAGCAATTTTTCCATGTGAATTAATTTGAAGTATAGTGATGCCATGGCAATTTTTATGTCATGGCCAAAACTTTGCACTCTTCCGATTCATTTTTACACATCGTGGCAAAAAAATGCATTCTTCCAATTCATTTTTACATGGCAAGTTTTGGCACACATTTCTGCTTTACAAACCATGGCAAGTTCTAGATTTTTGTTTGTAATAGTCATACACGTAATGTAGGCAAACTTACTTCATGCACCATGGCAGTTTCATTTTTTAATACCATGGGTAATTTTAATTCATGAACCATGGCAAACTTTATTCCTCGTATCATGGTAATACTACTTCAAGGGAAGTTGTAATTTTACTGAAGAATAATTTTCATATATTTTCTCTAACATGGCAAACTTATTTTCATGGACCACAGCAAGTTTAATTCAATTACCATGTCAAATTTCCTTTTTTTCTTATCATCGCAAAAAAATAGTTTTTTTATTGCCATGGCAACTTTACCATGTCTCTTTTTCTTGTCATGGCAAATTTCTCTTTTTTCCGTATCCTGGCAAAATTTACTTTATTATTGCCATGGCAATTTTACCATGTCTCTTTGTTTCAATTACCATGTCTCTTTTTCGTATCATGGAAAATTTCTTTTCTTCGTATCATGGCAAAATTTACATTTTTATTTCCATGTCAAATTTACCATGTTTCTTTGTTTCAATAACCATGTCACTTTCGTATCATGGCAAAAATAATAATAATTCGCATCATGGCAAAATTTACCTTTTAGTGCCATGCCAACTTTACCATTTCTCTTTTTCGTATCATGGCAAATTTTACCTTTTTATTGCCATGGCAACTTTAACCATGTCTCTTTTTCATATCACGGGAAATTTCTTTTTTTTTTGGTATCATGACAAATTTTACCTTTTTAGTGCCATGGCAACTTTACCATGTCTATTTTCGGTATCATGGAAAATTTTACCTTTTTATTGCCATGGCAACTTTAACCATGTCTCTTTTTCTATCATGACAAAAATTACTAAAATGGTACTTACATGTGATAGAAAAAAATCATATGCCTGGTGCCACATTGCAATATATTCTTTAGATAGAAAAAAATCTCCCACTTGCCATGTACATGAAACAAAGTCTACACTCATGGCAACTTTTAAACCTTAATGTGTTGACATGGAACATGGCTATGTTTTTCCTTACTTACATTGCAAATTTATTCCACAACCCATGGCAATTCTATTTTTTAAGTAACATGGCAAATTTAATATACATTTTTACCATGGTGATTTGATCCTCATAACATTTTACAATTTAAGAACATGGCAAGTTTTATTTTTGCTTGCCATGGCAATTTTACCTTCATTGACATGCAACTTTTTTACATGTTTTTGCCATGCCAAAATCTACCTTCATTGCCATGGCAAATTTACTTTCACATGCATGGCAAATTTACTTTATCATACATGGCATTTTTAGTTCAATCGTTCATGGAAATTATAGTTTTTTTGCCCATGGCAAATTCACTTTACGGACTATGGCAAATTTCCTTTGTTTTGCCACAACAAAGTTTACTTTACATCCATGGCAATTTAGTTTTATGATTTCTTTTTTTACCATCATGGAAATGGGGAGTATGTAGCATGGTGATTTTTCCATCATTTTTTGACACTAAAAATTTCCATCATCACAAACTTTTGCACTTTTTTTTGCATTTAATGTTGTATCTCTATCCATCACGTCAAGCATCACATATGCATCATGGCAAATTTGCCCCACTTTTTGTCACCATGGTAAACTTATTCATTTTTTTCCATTAATGCGTGTTTTTAGGACCATGGCAAATTTCTCTCTTTTTTTGCAACATGGCAATATTAGTTTTCTATGGGACAGTGGCAAATTTAGTTAATGATCATTTTTATCAAGTAATCCATGGCATTCTTTATACATATATGAATTTCTAGATTTTCTCTGGAATTCTATATATTGTAAGACTTTTCTCTATTTTGTATGGTTTTTTCTGTTTTCTTCATTCTTTCTTATTGGTTTTTGGGCTTTTTTTATGCAACAGTAGGCAAACTGGGTTGTGCTCGAGTTTTTTTGGTATTGACCTACCTGGGTCCATTCTAGATGGGCAGGAGACATCATTCGGTCCGGGCTTCCTCCCACACTGAATGTTTTCGTGTGATTCCTTCGATCGTTCCCAGCGAATGATTCGTTCGGTCTGGGAGGTCCCAACACCGAACATTAGGTACTTATATCCCCGTCCTTTTATTTAGTTGAGATTTTTGTGATTTGATTGAGTTAATGTGCTTGTAGGATTGTATATGTAGGGAGGGTGAGGATAAATTTGATGGGAGGGAATGCAGTAACCTGCGGTAGGGGAGAAAACCGGTGGGAGGGGACCTAAGCCCGGAAGCGAAACGAACGTACCAACTACTGTGGTGGGAGGGGACCTAAGACCGGAAGCGAAGTGAACGTACCAACTACCCTTTATTAATACTAAATGATAAAGTGTAATGGGGTTCTCCTCGCTTATTTTTTAGATAAAAAACATAGGCTTGTGGTGGAAGGAAATTTGCAATCTTCGTGAATCGGCCATTTATCTAAATAGTAAATACTTGTGTACAATTGTGCAACCCATATTTGCACAGTTGTAAATTAATTTTAATTGGAGCTGTAATTTTATCTTTGTACAAATACAAATACTAAATTCTCAAGTACGCTAACCATATAATAATAAATGGGTGTGTCTAGGGCACATCTAGATGTGCCCTAGTTATTGCACATCTAAGTGAGTGAATCAAGCATAAAGAAGAAAAAGAAAAAAGAAAAAGAAAATATCTACACAAATCTCGACGTAAGATCAATGACATAGGACTTAAATGTGCAATACTTATGGCACATCTAGATGTGCTTTAGCAAAATGATAATAAAATAGGAATAATAGAATACTCCACACACATTGTTGATGAGTTAACATAACTCCGAAGGCAGGAGCCACATGCAACCATTACCATTATCATCTTTGTAATGGTATCCCTCCGAGGTGATCCTCTCCATGCGTTGATTCATACCTTGGTTTTCCGATAGATGTTGCAGCTGCCGAGGCCCAACTTCGTCAAGCACTCCTTGTGTCTAGCAAGGCTGTCCTGTTGTCGCATATGATAGTAGATGCGGTTTTCCTCCAACCTACCATGCCGGCCCGCCGTCGACGCGTGCACCAACTTAGAGGACTGTGGCCCCAAGAACAGGGCATGATCACCCAATGTGGTTACCTCTGCCCATGTACATCTGCCCGGTGTATCCTCGAGCTCAAACACCTTAAAACAGCAAGCTTTATAGCCTTTGGGTGCCGCATTGGCCTCTGACACCACTGCTAGCTTGCCGCACAGCTCAAAAATGTATCTAGGGCAATAGTCCCACCCAGGCACATGTACAAAGGGGATTCGTTGCATTTGGTGAGCCGAGGTGATCACCGGAGCGCCATTTTCGTTGAGGTCGATGACGTACTTGTACAGATCACAGCCACCGACCGTGAGCCCGAAGAGTTGGCCGTTGCAGAAGGCGATGTCCACGAGCTCCCTCTCCGCGTACAGGCCACACCCTCGTGTCGTCCAGATGTTTTCGGGACAGCCAACCCGGCAAAGCGCTAATTTGCACCTCTTGGTGATGGCGGCGAGGATGCATCCGCTCGAGGTAGGGTCGTCGGAGAAGATGACTTTTACAACCGGCGCCCGACTGATGCGAGCATTGTCTGGCTCCTCGAAGGCATCCGGGCACGCACAGACGATGCTCCTTTGATTGTCGGAGAGTGCCACCTGGGCACTAGAGAAGAGATTGACGATCAGGAGTTGGGAGTGGCGCTCGCGCCTTGACGTGGCGGCGACCCAGCCGCCGTCGTAGGACCTGACGAACTTCTTGCCCCTCAGGATCTTGGGCAGCAGGACGCGCAAGGCCCTGCCGTCCACGGGATTGTACGCTCGTATATTCCGGTCACGCTTGCGGTCGCCGGTCCAGGAGAAGAGCAGCGGGAGAGGGGGCCGCGCCGGGTGCCACGACGCGGCGGCTCGCCGTGACCTGCAGACGGCCGCGAAGCGCGCGCGGTCGTACGGCGGGGGGCACCTGAGGTGGATGGCGGCGAGGAGGTCGGCCGGGAGATCAGACCACGCCCGCCGCTTGACGGCGCCGCGACGGGCCATAGTTTGATTTTCTCGATGAATTTGGGAGACTGTTCGGATTCGCGTGGTGGCAAATCTGGATACGTGGAATCGATCGGCGTTATATATACGATCACGGAACAACGGGATCTCCTTACCTCTTCTGATTTCATCAGCTTTTTTCGAGTAGGACTAGGACTCCGATAGGAACTCTTATTCGGATCGGCCGGCTTCATATAACCTAACCTCCAGTTCCACGTCGAGCCATCACGAGTTCACCACTGGATCCAAACTTTGGGTAGCTGCAACAATGGCGGTAGGATCGCAGCCGCAGCGCGAGCAGCCTTTCATGGAAATCATAGACTCAAAGATGACGCGACCGGTTGAGTTGGAGGCCATGCCGCGCGACCAGGCGTGCACCGTGCGCTTCCGGTGGTGCTCTGTGCTCATCGCCAACGAGGATCTCGTCATAGGGGGACGAAGGACGAGGAGGACTGTGCACTACGACGAACTGGACGGGAAGGAGCTCACGCTCCCCGTCGACGGCGGCCCCGCCGTGCTCCAGAGCGAGGGCGCCTGCCGCGGCGCCATCCGCCGGATGCTAATGGCGGTGCTGCCGCGCCTCATGCTGTACAACGGCGGACACCGTACCGAGGAATGCCAGTGGGACGAGTTCGTGCCCGCGGGTCTCGTGGAGAGCATCGTGGCCGGCGCGGCGGGCGGCGGGAGCTACGCCTGCCATGTGTGGATGCATGTGAACCTGACGAGCGTGTACGACGAGGCCAAGGCGCTGTTGCTGTCGTGCGAGGCCGCCGAGGCGACGACGGATGCTGCCGTCCGGCGTGCTTCTGAGGGTGGCGCGGCGATGTGCCCGATCTGCATGGAGGAGCTGGCTGGCGGCGGCCGCCGCGTCACCGGGCTGGCCGGCTGCTCGCACGCCTTCCACAGAGGCTGCATCCTCGAGTGGTTTCACACGGCGCCGTCGTGCCCGTCCTGCCGGCGTGACATGATGCAGTACCTCGATCCGAGAGCCCGCGCGTACATGACGGCGGTGCCAGCAATCAACGCGTACGAGGGAACAGGAAGCGGGGTGCCGCGGCTCGCCGTGGACGACGGCGTGGCGGCGCGGCGGCGTGCTGCGGGGGCTGGAGGCCTAGGTGTTGGACTTCATAGCAGAGGGGTCCGAAGGAGGAGGAGGAGCGGGCGACGCGGCGCGGACGTGCTCGATGCACTGGTTGAGCCGTTGTTCCGTGGCCAAGGTGGGCCCGGCATGTAAGGTCTATCCATAGGCCCGGTGTGCCCATTTTTTCGCCGCCTCGGACCCCACGGGCGGGTCCCACATATCTGTTTCCCAGTAATGAGCACCAAGGTGTCGTGGGTAAAACCGATCGCTCTCGAAGTGGTTTTGTATAATGAGCAATGCTGTTCTCGCTCTTGCAATGGTTTTGTATAATGAGCAATGACATTTTCCCTTTTGCAATGGTTTTGTATAACGAGCAACAATTTGTTGCATATATTCTCCATCATATAAAACCCATTCCCAAAAATTATGAAAGAAATCAAGGCTTGAAAAGTACAGCTACAAATTCCGATCAAAGGAGCTACCCAGTTTATAGGGGTACGATTGAGTACCCTGTGGGCTCTCAGCTAGGGTTTCCTCCACCTCTTGCCGGCCGGCACCCCCACCGGTCCGTCTCTTCTCCTATGGTCATAGGATCATCGAGGCACGATGGATCCCGATCCTTGCCAGCGAGAGGGCTTCGTTTTTAGGTGTTTCTTTCAGTTTTGTTAGGGTTTATGCCGTGCTCAAGAAAACGATGGAGATGCGGCTTCTTGAAGATAGAATAAGGTTGTTGTTCTGTTGCACTGGTCGTATGGTGTATTAGCACGACGATTTTCTGACTATCTACCACAACAAGGTTTGCCCGACTCCGATGTGGGAGGGGCAAGGACGGCGGCACGCCTTCGACTCGGTCCAGTGCTTGTAGTTGTCGCTAGGTGGACCTAGATGTAATTTACTCGCAAAAAACATTAACGCACCTTATATTTTGGAACTGGCGGATTAGATCGGCGGATTGTCATGGAGAAATTCTCGCGACGGGGAGTTATAGCCTAGCTGCGGGAATCATCGCGCTTCAACATTTGTTTTATTTCCAATGCGTTCTAGTTGGTGAGATTGACCATTGTCCGTCTCTTCATAGTGTTTTGGGTGTGGTCATGTGTGGCGATTTCTTTTATTGATGGTACATGGAAGACATATTTCAACATCAAAACGGGTAAGTTTGCATATACTAGCTTGATAAGCATCCATTAAAATTTCTATGAAAGTTTTCACAATTTGTCTAGTGGGGAAAGAGGAGAAAGAAAACGAAGATGGAACGTGTCTTGGACTCTGGATACAATTTCCGAGTTTTTTTGACAACCCATGGCCGAAGGAGGGAACCGGGGCTTCTATACTTCTATTCTTCTATTCTATATCTTTCCCTACTAATAAAGCGCCTATTGCTTCTGGTCGTACGTCGTCTGTAATTTTGCAAAAAAGCACTTCTGTTTTTGACAATTCAACCCGCGGTCCCTGTTTAAGTGGATTTGGGGAAATGCTTCAATTTTGCACAAACACCCTGTTTTTTGCGATATTCAACCCACTGTCCGAACAGATTTGTGTAAAGAAAAAGAAAACGCGACCACACGAGGAGCACGGGCTCGCCTCCTCTCCCTCATCGTCGCCGCCGCCGCCACCACCAACGCCGGCCGTTTCCGGTGACCTCCGGCGCCGCGCAGCACGCCCCCGAACTCCCCACGGTCCGCGCCTCCCTCCCCTCCGTCCATATTCTCCGCTCCCATCCTCTACCGCCCGCTCACAACCCCAACCCCCGTGGCTAGGGTTTCGGGCATGGCTTCGCCGGAGCCACGAGCGCGATGACGGCGACGGTGACTCGGAGCCACGAGCGTGACGGAGGCTGGGAAAGGACTGCAGCACTACTGCTCACGATGACAGGATGGTGTGTGCGCTGCCCCAAGGCCGGAGCCCACCGAGTCGTGCAATCACCCCTGCTGCTTCCTCCAGTCGTCCCTCCTCCATAGCTGCATCTTGGTGAGATCCCTTCCACCCAAGCCTTCCCTCTTTCTTTCTTTTTAAAACTGATTCCCAATTCCTTGATCAAACCATGCTCCTCTGCTCCTGTAGGTCTTTCTTAGCTACCAGTACAATGCAAATTGCTTTCTCTATTCAAGTGATTTGGTTGTCTATGTATTACCTGAAGTCCAAAGGAACCAACTTACATGGCTTATTGGATGGAGATCAGTAGATGTTTTCCTGATCTGTTCACTTCTTTTTAATAGGTCCTGTCAGATTACAAGCATGGGCTTTGTGCAATTGGCAGAAATCTGTTTGTAATCAATCAAAGACAATGAGAACATTTACTGAAATCTTTGTATGTGTTGATCCTATGAATTGCTTTGATTGGAAGTCCAACGACGATCTCATCTTATAAGGAACTCACTTTTCAAACATATGCATTGGTAGTTTTTATCTCTTTGCTTTTGCCTTCTGAACATACTGGATTCACTCTGTAGGAGATGGCACGGTGTTGCAAACAACTCATTATAGTAGTTAGCAAATGCAAATCATTGTATATTGTTAGTTATGTGTCTTTTCATATGAAATACTATTATTTTGGGGAAAGGCATATGGTTGAGTTTTAATAAAACTCCTCAGATTTTGTATAGTGAGATTGTCTTCAGCAAACAAGATCTGTATTATTATTGGGGTTCTTTTATTTTTGTTCTAGGTGTTATTGGAGCGTTTTTTTTTCATGGTTGGAAACAAGATGTTCCTGATGTTGGAGCTCACAGAGAAGGGTATTATGATAGTCTACTTACTTCTGAAGGTGCATTAGAAGATAGTGGATGTCCAGATTCTTTGGCTTCAGAAAGGTGGTGATAAAAATCCTGAAGTATTTTCAGCATTTTCCTCTTAAAATAGAGGGCAAATAAAGAAGGTACACAGTCGTGTTCATTGTCATGGAAAATTATTATCCTTTTTGTTATCCTGAGTAGTTGTTGTTGGATGTTATTTGTCTCTTTGAAAAACATCTGATGTAAATTTGTTGTACTCCAACTCACAAACCCTACTACTAGACCCAAAACCTACTACTAAATGGTTCCAAAAAAATTGCATGTTATTGTAGAAGTCTTGATCAATATTCTCGTGTTACTGTGATGTAGTAGACAAATTTTTATGCTTGGACATTTTTAACTTTTCTTATAGCAACTATTGCTCTGAAATTCTTTGCTGGTCTCTTACTTCTATTGACGGCAGAAGAGAACACATTTGGGTACACCCACCAGGATAGTTTGTTCTACGTTTATCTTACTTTGGGGTTGCAGACCCTAAGATATCAAGATAGCTCATTTACATAGTATATTAAATCCCTTGATGGTATAGCATGACATTGGCAGGAATTATTGATGACTACTTTGATGGATACTTTTCTGAAGAAATGATTGTCCCAGGTATCGTGATGCTCGCAGTTCTATCTTTCAATGCTTGCATATGCCATTGTGATACAAGAGTACTGCCAGATTTTGCAATGTTCGTGATTCAGATTGACCATGATTGATACTGTTGTTTAAGATCATAAAATTTGTCATGTGGATTAAATAGGCACAGTTGATTTGCTGAAGGCGGACGTCTACTCTACTCCCTGGGAGTGCTCCTGCTGGAGCTCCTCACCGGCAAGTCCCCGACGCACGCATCCATGCAGACGGCGTCGGCGGCGCGCTCGACCTGCCATCGTTGGTGCAGTCTGGTGGTGCGCGAGGAGTGGATGGCTGAGGTGTTTGACGTGGAGCTCGTGCAGCTGGGCGCCATCACTGATGAGGAGATGGCCGTGCTGCTGCAGGCACCCACAGAGCTATGGGCATAAAGGCAGCAACTCGAAACTCCATGGTTTGCACACAGCAGCACAACACCACGGTCTGCATGCGGCATGACCAGCTCCACTCAGGATTCAAATTATGTAGCTGTATAGGATACTCCCTTTTGTTCAGGTTTCCATGATATTTTTCAGTTGAATTCAGTTGCAGATTCATTCAACTCATCTCCATTGCCACACACAGAAAGGCTTTTATTTTTATTTTTCTTTAGTATAGTTCAGATTTTCATTATTCCAATTTTGATTTTGGTTCAGTTTTGGTCAGGTTTTCATTGTTTTTCAGTTGAATTCAGTTGCAGATTCATCCAACTCATCTCCGTTGCCATGCATAGAAAGGCTTAGATTTGATTTTGGGTCAGTTTAGTTCAGATTTTCATTATTTTCCAGCTGGGTTTAGTTTAACATTCATCCAACTCATCTGTGAACACAATGATCAAGTGTCTCTCTGGTTAATCAGGTAACCTGGGCAGTACTGTTTGAGATCGTTGGTGAGGGACTACTACGGCGAGCTCGGCCTGAGGAAAGATGCCGGCAGGGTGAGATCAAGAACATGAATTGAATGGTATGCAGTACTATTGGGCTTGGCATTATTTTTCCAGCGAATTGTGTTTTTCTCTGAGATGAATTAAGTGCACCAAATATATGTATCTAAATTATTGTAATATTTATTGTTATCCATTACATCTAAAAATTGATGTTCAAAACTGTCTTCCGAGAGTAGTTTTAGTTGGTACAAGTTTCAGGCACCAAATACACAAGAATTACACTATCATAATAGATGTCGTTCTAGCAGTTCAACTCATTACGGTACAGAGGGAGTTTTTGCTAAATGAGAGGCATAAGCATGATCAGTTAAGCTGATTCAGTTTTATGCTTAGAAACCAAATCACCTTTCACTCATTATTAGTGGTAATGGTTGTCTCTGTTTTTGTCTTGTCAAATATGTGCCTAGGCCTCTATGTTAACCAGTTCCAAAAACATGCCTGAAAAAATCTTGCTTGGACTTTTGAAGTTGTTCCGAGTGGAATGCTGGTCATAGATGCGACGCGCCAAGCTCCCGCAACCGCAGCAGAGGAGCCGGAACTTGCAGCAACATCTACGACACCCTCCCAACGAGCTGCAGGTAGGCCATGTCGTAGACGATGGACCGACGACAATCACCAGGTATGCCCTCTGCTCCTTGCCCTTCACGCTTGGAATCAACAAGTCCACATAATCTTCAGTGTTTCACAATTATGGTCTTCTTCATGTTCTCTGATCAGGTTGTAATATGATAATTATTTATATGTATAAATGTTGAGTTTTTTAGGGAATGTTGATGATTTCTGTCGAAGATTATGTTTCTACTTAATCATCAAACAAGGTGTTCGCTGGACGCAAGGATAACCTATCAAGTAAGGTGTTCATGCAGTAGGTTACATCTTACACATTTTTTATCTGGTGAACTATTATCTACTCGAGGATAAATTATGGCTAACATGCATTTAATTATACTGTTGTTCGAAGGTGTAGTCAAATGGCAATACAAGTTATGGCTACAATGCTGCCAACGGCTACTACTACAGCGTCTTTATGGCTTCTGGAATATTGAACGTCAGGTTAATGAAACAACAGTGAAAGGTTTTCTAAGATAATCCTATATCTCTAGAACTAAAAACTAATTAATAATGTTGAATGGCATTACTAACTCTATATTTTGTTTGTCTTGCACAAATCTAGCACTTTCTGAGGTGTAGCCCAGAGCATGCTGTACATGGAGGGTTTGAGCTAAGAAATACTTGCAGGCTGCCAATGTATTAGTGGTTAGGCATTTTTGGATTTGTCATGTTTACATGTTTACCAGGGTAACCATAGCGGCTTCATTGCATCATACCCGAAACTGAGATCTTTGAAACGGTCCGAGGTGCTACTAGACCAGTAGATACAATTAATGATTATCTGTCCAGGCAACTCTCACATCATCTTGGGCTAGCTCCTCGACTTGGACAACAACAATTCTTGATCAAGTCTACTCAGCCATCGCCATGCGATTGTTAGTAAATCAAGCATTCTTTTCAAGAATATTGTTCCAAGTACGTGAGAACCCGACCTTGCATGTGGCCGATTCAATTTGTTTACTGAAGAAATTAGTTTAAAAATGTTCAGTCTTACACATGTTCACACTATTATTGTTTCAAAAAAATAGGTTTGCATTTTCTTAAATCATAAAAATTCCCCCCAAAAGTTCCATTTTTACTAAAAAATTTCATTTAGAAATGTACAAAAATATCAAAACATTCTTTAAACAAAAAACACATGTTAAAAATGTGTTTTTTTAAGAAATGTTCTAATTTTCATAAACATTTATTATTTTTAAAGAAGTGTTCCAATTTTTACGTAAACCTTAACTTCTATTAAAAATGAGGAAATTTTCATGTTTTCCAGAAAAGCCAAAAAGATGACTAACAAACTAATCCATGCAAAACTGCTCTTCCATCTTATGAAGAATGCTAAGTTGGCTTCTTCATGCCCAAAATTAATTCTACAAAAAGTAATAATCAGCTTTACTTTATTATCGATGTTTAATAAAATTGGATATATAAAATGGTGCACAATGAAATATGAAGCAGGTTGTGCCTCTTTTTTCGCCCGGTGCAACGCACGGGCATTTGTACTAGTATATATCTATACTTCTATACTTACTATTAAAAGACCAAACATTACTTTCCCTACGTCCACACCGGAAAGTGCACACGGGATAACCCCCCACGTCCGATCAAACCCACTTAGTTACATCCAACTGTCCATGTTACATCCAGCAAACTACAATCAGATCTACGGTTCAAAAGAAATGTTCTGCCGGCAGACTCTCCCGTCCAGGATGCTACAGAGCCCAACGATGACCCCTCCAGGGAATTTAACATACCTCCACAATCAACGCAGCCACCATACCACAAAACTCCACGATCAATGCCAGCATCAGTCCACGAACCTCGCCTCGGCCATCAGCCCCGCCTCGCTCGGCCAGCCGCCCCGCCGTCCTCGCCCCTGGTCTCCGCGACGTCCTCGACCCGCTGGACATCCTCCACCCAACTTGCTGCCTCTCCTCACCCCGGCATCTTCGCGATGCCGCCCTCGCCCCAGGTGCCCGCGACGTCCTCCACCCGGTGGACGGCCTCCAGCCGGCGTGCTGCCCTACCTCCGGTGTCATCACCCCTGCCAGTGCACATGTTAGATCAGATTAATTTGCAAGGTGGAAGATGAGGCAAAAGATAGATGTAATTTCTCTTTTAATCTGACATTCTATAATTTGTACTCTGAAATGTCATACTTAAAGTACAATCATGATCAACATGTCAAACTGAGTTGCCGAAGGGTTGAAATTCACAAAAAAAATCATTGAGAAGACAATATGGCATCTTCTCAGCGTAGTGGAGTACGTACTCCCTTTCAGGATGTGACAAACAATAGCAATTCAGGTAAATATACAGTTATCACCTACTCTTGCCTACTTATATCTTGTAAATCCAGCATATGTCATTGCCCCGCAGGTCAACCAACAGATCCAAAAGAGCGGAAGAGACAAAGGGAAAGGGAGAGGTATGCACTAAATAGGGATGCAATATTAAAAAAACGACAAGAGGCAAGGGATCATAAGAAGGCTACCACCGCTATTGTAACTGGAACCAACACTCCATCAAAGCCATCCGGGGCCATGTCACCTGGTTACTCCATTTTACCTGTCCTTTATCATGCATGTCGTGAATGACAAGTAAAATCATGTTGATTAAGTGTTATTTCTGACAGATTTAGACACTGTGGAGAGGCCAAGTGTGCAGTCTGTTGTCACTCACCAACAACACACAACAGCCACTGAAGGTCATGTGTTGTCCTACAACTGATATTTGTGTGTCACCCACCGGCGTTTGTGTGTCAACAACTGATATTGTACATACAATTATGATGCAGGCATACCTGTTGATGTGATAATGAGTGATCTAACTCCACTTCATGGTCCAGCTTCATTAAGAACACCAGATACAGCCGTTTCTAACAAAGAAAATGTCAACAATTTTGACTCTGGCGTTGGGTCCTCCCAACTGACTGTGTTACGACCGCCACTTCAAGCCTACAGAGGAAGCAATTCATATGGTAGTCAATTGTGGCTCATATTAACTATCATACCGAGTAAAAAACAATGGTTGTTCAATTTGTCTTATACCTAATTATCACTTGATATACAGAAGCAAAACAAGCACTCAAGAGGCAGAGGGAAAATGCCAGGTATGAGCAACATAAGCAAGGGATATTGCAAAGCCTACGTGACAAGCGGAGGCGATCCAAATCGTCAACAATAGTCCTTACAGCTGGAGAACAAAATCAATCCGAAACAGGTGATGCACAGTACATAAAACACTTTTTATCCAAACTTTGATTTCCTAACTGACAGCCACTCAATGTTTCTGTAGCTGATGAAGATTGTGATTGGCTACACACAAATGATACGTATCGGATACAAAACTCTCGAAGGAGGATGAGCCCAGACAACATACTTACTGCGCCGTCATGTGGACACAATCCCATCGACACTTATAATGGTGCTTTAATTGACTACTACTTGGTTCATTCCTTTCATTCATCGCTCGGTCTTGCCCATTTTACAAGCTGAATATTCTGTCAGGCAACGGCCACGACAATGATGCATATGGAATACTGGAGCCGGATGGCAACACAAACAATATTGATGGTTCGCATTAATGCATACAAGGTTCTGTCTTTAATATACGATATCTTCTACAAACTAATATTTGCCTACTATAGAATGTTGTGGAGACGGAAACCTTCTACAAGCTGAATACCTTGAGCCTGATGAAGAAGCTAGGATGTTCGCCCACCAAGGTACATTATTGCTATGATGAGTTACCATATAATATAATATTGTCATTTCTGTAACAAATGGTGCCTGAATATTCAAATTTTGTTCCAGATATTGAGTTTGAATCCTACCGAGTTGAACAACGTCACACTGATGGAACACACACAAATGATCCTCATGCTATGGTGTACATGAACCTATCCAAAAATCACCACGTCCTTAGAAAAGTTAGGGACTGCCTCCACTGTGGAGCATTGTGGTTTCAGTATGAGGGACCTGCATTTTGTTGCAGAAAGGGGAAAGTAGGTTTGTTTACACCTGAGGTTCCGGATGAGTTGAAACGGCTGTTCACAAGTCAAGGTGATGACGATGCTAAATATTTTCGAGACAACATACGGTATTCGAACTCTCACTTCTCATTCACAAGTCTTGGAGTCACCCTTGATCATCGAGTAAGCACTGCGGCAGGAACCGGCGTATATACCTTTCGTGCATGTGGGGGGTTGTAACACGCTCTTGATGATCTGGTGCCGGCTGATAATGGTCCTAGGCATTTGCAGCTCTATATTTATGATAAAGATCATAACTTGGTGCACATGGCTAAGAGGTCTCCAGATCTGAATATAGAACTCATACGTAAAACTCTGCTAATACTAGAGCCGAACCCTTATGCACGGGCTTTCAAGAGCCTTGGGTCCGTTCCAAATCTAGATGAGTACAAGATCTCACTAAACACAGATATCAAGTTGGATCAACGTAGGTATAATGCCCCAACGACTTCTCAGGTGGCAGCTATATGGGTTGAAGGGAGCGACCCACAAAATTGTTTTGACAGGAGTGTTGTTGTGCATGGCAAACAAGGCGACCGGGCCCTGTACATTAGAGCATACTATGGGTGCTATGATCCATTGTCATATCCACTATTTTTCCCACGTGGGGAGACAGGTTGGAATCGCTGGATGCCGTATGTTCAGGAACACAATGACACAAACCAATATCCGGCGCATTATTCAGATCTGCAAGAAAACCGGGCCTCTGAATTACATACAGGTATTTTATTCATTATTGTTGTGTTATCTACATACTATCTTTATAAATATAATAACATTTGTCTTTGTCCACCTATCAAGCAGATGAAAACTTGATGGGTGGAAGGGAACAAGTTGGCAACTTTGGGCCAGATGAAGACCGAGTCACTGATTTACATGCAGGTATGATGTTCATTATTAAATTGTTATGGCATTATCTACTTACTGTGTTGGTGAATAAAAACTTATGTCTTGCTCCCCCAACAAAACAGAACATAATTTGATTAATGAAAGGGAACAAGTTGGGAATTTTGTGCCAGATGAAGACCATGCCAATGATTTACATGCAGGTGCCGGTCATTATAGTGTACCACTTATTCTTAATAAACAAATCTTATGTTGTCAATCATTATGATTCCAGCCATTATACTTGTATTTATATTCGATATTGTAGATGATAATGAGGATAACCAAGATGAGGATTTTGGTGACAATGAGGTGAATGCAACACAATCCAGGAAATTTGTTAGTGCGAGGGAGTACTACTGCTTCAAGCTACAGGTCAGGAAGAAGCTTTTTAACATCGTCTTGTTCGGTGGACACCTTTTCCAACAGTGGGCTGTTGACATGTATATCAAGATTGAGACTATGAGGCTGGACTGGTACTCAAAGCCAGAGAATCAAAAGGTTATACGAGCTGACCTCTACCAGGTATCGTGCTTGCGTTTATACTAATACATCCTACTACATCAACATTTTGAAAAACATGCCTTTTCCATGACCAAGTATACTGTTACAGGGTCTTGTTGACACCATCGTTGCCGGCGAGTCACGTGGTGATCGGATTGGTAAGAGAATCGTGCTTCCACGCACGTTTCCTGGTGGTGATCGCGACATGCAGCGAAGGTTCCTCGATGCAATGGCAATAGTCCAACGGTGGGGTAAACCGGATTATTTTATCACGATGACTTGCAATCCCTACTGGGAGGAGATAACACTTAATCTGATGCCTGGACAACTGCCACAAGACCGTCTAGACCTGGTGGCAAGGGTATACAGGGCTAAACAGCGAGATATGATGGACTTGCTAATTAAGGGTAAGCATTTCGGACAAGTCGCAGCTTATGTACATGTCACAGAGTTTCAGAAACGAGGCCTCCCTCATGAGCATATACTTTAAATCATGAAAGCAAATAGCAAGTTGGCAACCCCGGATGACTATGATTGGGTGATATCCGCAGAGATACCTGACAAAGAGAAACACCCAGTTCTGCATGAGCTGGTCGTCAAACACATGCTACACGGACCCTGTGGTGAGTTGAAAAAAAGTTGTTCGTGCATGATTGATGGACAATGTAGGTTCCATTATCCGCGAGATTTTTGTGATGCCACACAACAAGGGAGAGACTCTTATCCCATCTATCGGAGGAGGGATGATGGGCATGGAGTTAGGATCAGAGGAGCCAATTTGGACAATAGATGGGTGGTCCCTTACAACCCTTGTCTGCTTATGCGATACAACTGCCACATTAATGTTGAAGCATGCTCGAGCATCAAGGCAGTGAAGTATTTGTTCAAGTACATCTATAAAGGCCATGATCGGACGTCATTTGCTTTTGAGCAGGACATAATCAATGATGGTGGAATCATCAATGAAATCCGACAATATAGGGATGCACGCTATGTATCTCCTCCAGAGGCTATTTACAGGATTTTTGGTTTTAAAATGTTTGGTGTCAGTCCATCAGTGCTGCAGCTCCAACTTCATTTGCCAAATATGCATACAATTGCATTTAAATCTGGTGAAAATCTAGAAGATGTTGTCGCTCGACCATCTTCATCTAGGTCCATGCTTACCGAGTACTTTGAGATGAACCGGAAGATTCCGCAAGCACGGAAATTGTTGTACAGAGAGTTTCCAGAGCATTATAGATGGATAGCTGAAAAAAAGAAGTGGCAGAAGAGAAGAAATAACAGATCGCAGATTGGAAGACTTGTCTACGCACACCCTGCTGAAGGAGAGAGGTACTACTTGCGTGTGTTGCTAAGTCATGTCCGAGGTGCCACTTCATTTGATGATTTAAAAACAGTAAATGGCAACATGTGCACTTCCTTTAGAGAGGCATGTGAACACTTAGGCCTCATTGAGCACGACAAGACTCTTGATGATTGCATGACAGAGGCGGCCACATTTCAGATGCCTTGTGCCCTAAGACGGTTGTTTGCGGCTATATTGGTTTTTTGCGAGGCAACAGAAATCCGACAATTGTGGGAGAAACATCTACCATCAATGTGTGAGGATTATCGTCTTAATGAATCAAATGAGTCAATACTTGAGCAGATGGTCCTTAGAGATATTAGGGATATGTTGCAATCCATGGGAAAGGATATTAAAAACTATGGACTTCCGGATCTGGTAGAGACCGATGGTTCTTATGATGGTGAGTACAGAGAGGTAACAGAAGAGAGGCAAATCACCGCGGACATAGAACATCTAGATCTATTTAGCAGTTTGAACAATGAGCAGTTGGCTGGTTTCAATGACATAATGGATCATGTGATGAACAAAAAAGCCAGATATTCTTTGTTGATGGTCCAGGAGGCACTGGGAAGACGTACCTGTACAAGGCATTGCTTGCTAAGGTGCGTTCCATGGGCCAAATGGCGATTGCAACTGCTACATCTGGTATTGCAGCATCGATAATGCCTGGAGGACGGACAGCACACTCTCGGTTCAAAATACCAATCAAGCTCACTGACAATAGTATGTGCAGTTTTGAAGGAAATATGCCCTAGAGGCAATAATAAAGTTATTATTTATTTCCTTATATCATGATAAATGTTTATTATTCATGCTAGAATTGTATTAACCGGAAACATAATACATGTGTGAATACATAGACAAACTAAGTGTCACTAGTATGCCTCTACTTGACTAGCTCGTTAATCAAAGATGGTTATGTTTCCTAACCATGAAAAAAGTGTTGTTATTTGATTAACGAGGTCACATCATTAGTTGAATGATCTGATTGACATGACCCATTCCATTAGCTTAGCACCCTATCGTTTAGTATGTTGCTATTGCTTTCTTCATGACTTATACATGTTCCTATAACTATGAGATTATGCAACTCCCGTTTGCCGGAGGAACACTTTGTGTGCTACCAAATGTCACAACGTAACTGGGTGATTATAAAGGAGCTCTACAGGTGTCTCCAATGGTAGATGTTGGGTTGGCGTATTTCGAGAATAGGATTTATCACTCCGATTGTCGGAGAGGTATCTCTGGGCCCTCTCGGTAATACACATCACATAAGCCTTGCAAGCATTGCAACTAATGAGTTAGTTGCGGGATGATGTATTACAGAACGAGTAAAGAGACTTGCCAGTAACGAGATTGAACTAGGTATTGGATACCGACGATCGAATCTCGGGCAAGTAACATACCGATGACAAAGGGAACAACGTATGTTGTTATGCGGTCTGACCGATAAAGATCTTCGTAGAATATGTAGGAGCCAATATGGGCATCCAGGTCCCGCTATTGGTTATTGACCGGAGATGTGTCTCAGTCATGTCTGCATTGTTCTCGAACCGTAGGGTCCGCACGCTTAATGTTACGATGACAGTTATTATGAGTTTATGCATTTTGATGTACTGAAGTTAGTTCGGAGTCCCGGATGTGATCACGGACATGACGAGGAGTCTCGAAATGGTCGAGACATAAAGATTGATATATTGGAAGCCTATATTTGGACATCGGAATTGTTCCAGGTGATATCGGCATTTTACCGGAGCACCGGGGGGTTACCGGAACCCCCCCCCCTCGCCCCCCGGGGGTCATTGGGCCTACATGGGCCTTAAGGGAGAAGAGGAGAGGAGGCAAGAGGTGGCCGCACGCCCCTCCCCTTCCTAGTACGAATAGGACAAGGGAAGGGGGGCGGCGCCCCCCCCCTTTCCTTCCTCTGTTCCTCCTATTTCCCCCCTCTCTCTCCTAGTCCAACTAGGAGTCCTACTCCCGGTGGGAGTAGGACTCCCCTTGGCGCGCCACACCCTGGCCGGCCGCCTCCTCCCCTTGCTCCTTTATATACGGGGCAGGGGGGCACCTCTAGACACACAAGTTGATCCACGTGATCGTTCCTTAGCCGTGTGCGGTGCCCCCTGCCATCATATTCCACCTCGATCATATTGTAGCGGTGCTTAGGCGAAGCCCTGTGACAGTAGAACATCAAGATCGTCACCACGCCGTCGTGCTGACGAAACTCTTCCCCGACGCTTTGCTGGATCGGAGCCCGGGGATCGTCATCGAGCTGTACGTGTGCTAAGAACTCGGAGGTGCCGGAGTAACGGTGCTTGGATCGGTCGGATCGGGAAGACGTACGACTACTTCCTCTATGTTGTGTCAACGCTTCCGCAGTCGGTCTGCGTGGGTACGTAGACAACACTCTCCCCTCTCGTTGCTATGCATCACCATGATCTTGCGTGTGCGTAGGAAGTTTTTCAAAATTACTGCGTTCCCCAACAGTGGCATCCGAGCCTAGGTTTTATGGTTTGATGTTATATGCACGAGTAGAACACAAGTGAGTTGTGGGCGATATAAGTCATACTGCCTACCAGCATGTCATACTTTGGTTCGGCGGTATTGTTGGATGAGACGACCCGGACCGACATTACGCGTACGCTTACGCGAGACCGGTTCTCCCGACGTGCTTTGCACATGGGTGGCTTGCGGGCGACAGTCTCTCGAACTTTAGTTGAACCAAGTGTGGCTACGCCCGGTCCTTGCGAAGGTTAAACGGAGTCTATTTGACAAACTATCGTTGTGGTTTTGATGCGTAGGTGAGATTGGTTCTTGCTTAAGCCCGTAGCAGCCACGTAAAACATGCAACAACAAAGTAGAGGACGTCTAACTTGTTTTTGCAGGGCATGTTGTGATGTGATATGGTCAATACATGATGCTAAATTTTATTGTATGAGATGATCATGTTTTGTAACCGAGTTATCGGCAACTGGCAGGAGCCATATGGTTGTCGCTTTATTGTATGCAATGCAATCGCGATGTAATGCTTTACTTTATCACTAAGCGGTAGCGATAGTTGTGGAAGCATAAGATTGGCGAGACGACAACGATGCAACGATGGAGATCAAGGTGTCGCGCCGGTGACGATGGTTCTTCGTGCTGAGACACCACGTGATGATCGGGTGTGATAGGTTCTACGTTCAAATACAACGGGTGCAAAACAGTTGCACACGCGGAATACTCAGGTTATACTTGACGAGCCAAGCATATACAGATATGGCCTCGGAACACGGAGACCGAAAGGTCGAGCGTGAATCATATAGTAGATATGATCAACATAGCGATGTTCACCAATGAAACTACTCCATCTCACGTGATGATCGGACATGGTTTAGTTGATTTGGATCACGTGATCACTTAGAGGATTAGAGGGATGTCTATCTAAGTGGGAGTCCTTAAGTAATTTGATTAAATGAACTTAAACTTATCATGAACTTAGTACCTGATAGTATCTTGCTTGTTTATGTTGATTGTAGATAGATGGCTCGTGCTGTTGTTCCATTGAATTTTAATGCGTTCCTTGAGAAAGCAAAGTTGAAAGATGATGGTAGCAATTACACGGACTGGGTCCGTAACTTGAGGATTATCCTCATTGCTGCTCAGAAGAATTACGTCCTGGAAGCACCGCTGGGTGCCAGGCCTGCTGCTGGAGCAACACCAGATGTTATGGACGTCTGGCAGAGCAAAGCTGATGACTACTCGATAGTTCAGTGTGCCATGCTTTACGGCTTAGAATCGGGACTTCAACGACGTTTTGAATGTCATGGAGCATATGAGATGTTCCAGGAGTTGAAGTTAATATTTTAAGCAAATGCCCGGATTGAGAGATATGAAGTCTCCAATAAGTTCTATAGCTGCAAGATGGAGGAGAACAGTTCTGTCAGTGAGCATATACTCAAAATGTCTGGGTATAATAATCACTTGATTCAGATGGGAGTTAATCTTCCAGATGATTGCGTCATTGACAGAATTCTCCAATCACTACCACCAAGCTACAAGAGCTTCGTGATGAACTATAATATGCAAGGGATGAACAAGACTATTCCCGAGCTCTTCGCAATGCTGAAAGCTGCGGAGGTAGAAATCAAGAAGGAGCATCAAGTGTTGATGGTTAACAAGACCACTAGTTTCAAGAAAAAGGGCAAAGGAAAGAAGAAAGGGAACTTCAAGAAGAACGGCAAGCAAGTTGCTGCTCAGGAGAAGAAACCCAAGTCTGGACCTAAGCCTGAAACTGAGTGCTTCTACTGCAAGCAGACTGGTCACTGGAAGCGGAACTGCCCCAAATATTTGGCGAATAAGAAGGATGGCAAGGTGAACAAAGGTATATGTGATATACATGTTATTGATGTGTACCTTACTAATGCTCGCAGTAGCACCTGGGTATTTGATACTGGTTCTGTTGCTAATATTTGCAACTCGAAATAGGGACTACGGATTAAGCGAAGATTGGCTAAGGACGAGGTGACGATGCGCGTGGGAAACGGTTCCAAAGTCGATGTGATCGCGGTCGGCACGCTACCTCTACATCTACCTTCAGGATTAGTATTAGACCTAAATAATTGTTATTTGGTGCCAGCATTGAGCATGAACATTATATCTGGATCTTGTTTAATGCGATACGGTTATTCATTTAAATCAGAGAATAATGGTTGTTCTATTTATATGAGTAATATCTTTTATGGTCATGCACCCTTGAAGAGTGGTCTATTCTTATTGAATCTCGATAGTAGTGATACACATATTCATAATGTTGAAGCCAAAAGATGCAGAGTTGATAATGATGGTGCAACTTATTTGTGGCACTACCGTTTAGGTCATATCGGTGTAAAACGCATGAAGAAACTCCATATTGATGGACTTTTGGAACCTCTTGATTATGAATCACTTGGTACTTGTGAAACGTGCCTCATGGGCAAGATGACTAAAACACTGTTCTCTGGTACTATGGAGAGAGCAACAGATTTGTTGGAAATCATACATACAGATGTATGTGGTCCGATGAATGTTGAGGCTCGTGCCGGATATCGTTATTTTCTCACCTTCACAGATGACTTAAGCAGATATGGGTATATCTACTTAATGAAACATAAGTCTGAAACATTTGAAAAGTTCAAAGAATTTCAGAGTGAAGTTGAAAATCATCGTAACAAGAAAATAAAGTTCCTATGATCTGATCGTGGAGGAGAATATTTGAGTTACGAGTTTGGTGTACATTTGAAAAATTGTGGAATAGTTTTGCAACTCACGCCACCCGGAACACCACAGCGTAATGGTGTGTCCGAACGTCGTAATCGTACTTTACTAGATATGGTGCGATCTATGATATCTCTTACCAATTTACCGCTATCGTTTTGGGGATATGCTCTAGAGACGGCCGCATTCACGTTAAATAGGGCACCATCAAAATCCGTTGAGACGACGCCTTATGAACTGTGGTTTGGCAAGAAACCAAAGTTGTCATTTCTGAAAGTTTGGGGCTGCGATGCTTATGTGAAAAAGCTTCAACCTGATAAGCTCGAACCCAAATCGGAGAAATGTGTCTTCATAGGATATCCAAAGGAAACTATTGGATACACCTTCTATCACAAATCCGAAGGCAAGACTTTTGTTGCTAAATTCGGAAACTTTCTGGAGAAGGAGTTTCTCTCGAAAGAAGTGAGTGGGAGGAAAGTAGAACTTGACGAGGTAACTGTACCTGCTCCCTTATTGAAAAGTAGTACATCATAGACTGTTTCAGTGACACCTACACCAGTTAATGAGGAAGCTAATGATAATGATCATGAAACTTCAGATCAAGATACTACTGAACCTCATAGATCAACCAGAGTGAGATCCGCGCCAGAGTGGTACGGTAATCCAGTTCTGGAAGTCATGCTACTAGATCATGATGAACCTACGAACTATGAAGAAGCGATGGTGAGCCGAGATTCCGCAAAGTGGCTTGAAGCCATGAAATCTGAGATGGGATCCATGTATGAGAACAAAGTATGGACTTTGGTTGACTTGCCCGATGATCGGCAAGCAATTGAGAATAAATGGATCTTCAAGAAGAAGACTGACGCTGACGGTAATGTTACTGTCTACAAAGCTCGACTTGTCGCAAAAGGTTTTCGACAAGTTCAAGGGGTTGACTACGATGAGACCTTCTTACCCGTAGCGATGCTTAAGTCTGTCCGAATCATGTTAGCGATTGCCGCATTTTATGATTATGAAATTTGGCAAATGGATGTAAAAACTGCATTCCTGAATGGATTTCTAGAAGAAGAGTTGTATATGATGCAACTGGAAGGTTTTGTCGATCCAAAGGGAGCTAACAAAGTGTGCAAGCTCCAGCGATCCATTTATGGACTGGTGCAAGCCTCTCGGAGTTGGAATAAACGCTTTGATAGTGTGATCAAAGCATTTGGTTTTATACAGACTTTCGGAGAAGCCTGTATTTACAAGAAAGTGAGTGGGAGCTCTGTAGCATTTTTGATATTATATGTGGATGACATATTACTGATTGGAAATGACATAGAATTTCTGGATAGCATAAAGGGATACTTGAATAAGAGTTTTTCAATGAAAGACCTCGGTGAAGCTGCTTACATATTAGGCATAAAGATCTATAGAGATAGATCAAGACGCTTAATTGGACTTTCACAAAGCACATACGTTGACAAGATTTTGAAGAAGTTCAAAATGGATCAAGCAAAGAAAGGGTTCTTGCCTGTGTTACAAGGTGTGAAGTTGAGTCAGACTCAATGCCCGACCACTGCAGAAGATAGAGAGAAAATGAAAGATGTTCCCTATGCTTCAGCCATAGGCTCTATCATGTATGCAATGCTGTGTACCAGACCTGATGTGTGCCTTGCTATAAGTTTAGCAGGGAGGTACCAAAGTAATCCAGGAGTGGATTGCTGGACAGCGGTCAAGAACATCCTGAAATACCTGAAAAGGACTAAGGATATGTTTCTCGTATATGGAGGTGACAAAGAGCTCACCGTAAAAGGTTACATTGATGCAAGCTTTGACACTGATCCGGACGATTCTAAATCGCAAACCGGATACGTGTTTACATTAAACGGTGGAGCTGTCAGTTGGTGCAGTTCTAAACAAAGCGTCGTAGCGGGATCTACATGTGAAGCGGAGTACATAGCTGCTTCGGAAGCAGCAAACGAAGGAGTCTGGATGAAGGAGTTCATATCCGATCTAGGTGTTATACCTAGTGCATTGGGTCCAATGAAAATCTTTTGTGACAATACTGGTGCAATTGCCTTGGCAAAGGAATCTAGATTTCACAAGAGAACCAAGCACATCAAGAGACGCTTCAATTCCATCCGGGATCTAGTCCAGGTGGGAGACATAGAGATTTGCAAGATACATACGGATCTGAATGTTGCAGACCCGTTGACTAAGCCTCTTCCACGAGCAAAACATGATCAGCACCAAGGCTCCATGGGTGTTAGAATCATTACTGTGTAATCTAGATTATTGACTCTAGTGCAAGTGGGAGATTTTTGTGATTGATGGACAATGTAGGTTCCATTATCCGCGAGATTTTTGTGATGCCACACAACAAGGGAGAGACTCTTATCCCATCTATCGGAGGAGGGACAATGGGCATGGAGTTAGGATTAGAGGAGCCAATTTGGACAATAGATGGGTGGTCCCTTACAACCCTTGTCTGCTTATGCGATACAACTGCCACATTAATGTTGAAGCATGCTCGAGCATCAAGGCAGTGAAGTATTTGTTCAAGTACATCTATAAAGGCCATGATCGAACGTCATTTGCTTTTGAGCAGGACATAATCAATGATGGTGGAATCATCAATGAAATCTGACAATATAGGGATGCACGCTATGTATCTCGTCCAGAGGCTATTTACAGGATTTTTGGTTTTAAAATGTTTGGTGTCAGTCCATCAGTGCTGCAGCTCCAACTTCATTTGCCAAATATGCATACAATTGCATTTAAATCTGGTGAAAATCTAGAAGATGTTGTCGCTCGACCATCTTCATCTGAATATAGAACTCATACGTAAAACTCTGCTAATACTAGAGCCGAACCCTTATGCACGGGCTTTCAAGAGCCTTGGGTCCGTTCCAAATCTAGATGAGTACAAGATCTCACTAAACACAGATATCAAGTTGGATCAACGTAGGTATAATGCCCCAACGACTTCTCAGGTGGCAGCTATATGGGTTGAAGGGAGCGACCCACAAAATTGTTTTGACAGGAGTGTTGTTGTGCATGGCAAAAAAGGCGACCGGGCCCTGTACATTAGAGCATACTATGGGTGCTATGATCCATTGTCATATCCACTATTTTTCCCACGTGGGGAGACAGCTTGGAATCGCTGGATGCCGTATGTTCAGGAACACAATGACACAAACCAATATCCGGCGCATTATTCAGATCTGCAAGAAAACCGGGCCTCTGAATTACATACAGGTATTTTATTCATTATTGTTGTGTTATCTACATACTATCTTTATAAATATAATAACATTTGTCTTTGTCCACCTATCAAGCAGATGAAAACTTGATGGGTGGAAGGGAACAAGTTGGCAACTTTGGGCCAGATGAAGACCGAGTCACTGATTTACATGCAGGTATGATGTTCATTATTAAATTGTTATGGCATTATCTACTTACTGTGTTGGTGAATAAAAACTTATGTCTTGCTCCCCCAACAAAACAGAACATAATTTGACTAATGAAAGGGAACAAGTTGGGAATTTTGTGCCAGATGAAGACCATGCCAATGATTTACATGCAGGTGCCGGTCATTATAGTGTACCACTTATTCTTAATAAACAAATCTTATGTTGTCAATCATTATGATTCCAGCCATTATACTTGTATTTATATTCGATATTGTAGATGATAATGAGGATAACCAAGATGAGGATTTTGGTGACAATGAGGTGAATGCAACACAATCTAGGAAATTTGTTAGTGCGAGGGAGTACTACTGCTTCAAGCTACAGGTCAGGAAGAAGCTTTTTAACATCGTCTTGTTCGGTGGACGCCTTTTCCAACAGTGGGCTGTTGACATGTATATCAAGATTGAGACTATGAGGCTGGACTGGTACTCAAAGCCAGAGAATCAAAAGGTTATACGAGCTGACCTCTACCAGGTATCGTGCTTGCGTTTATACTAATACATCCTACTACATCAACATTTTGAAAAACATGCCTTTTCCATGACCAAGTATACTGTTACAGGGTCTTGTTGACACCATCGTTGCCGGCGAGTCACGTGGTGATCGGATTGGTAAGAGAATCGTGCTTCCACGCACGTTTCCTGGTGGTGATCGCGACATGCAGCGAAGGTTCCTCGATGCAATGGCAATAGTCCAACGGTGGGGTAAACCGGATTATTTTATCATGATGACTTGCAATCCCTACTGGGAGGAGATAACACTTAATCTGATGCCTGGACAACTGCCACAAGACCGTCTAGACCTGGTGGCAAGGGTATACAGGGCTAAACAGCGAGATATGATGGACTTGCTAATTAAGGGTAAGCATTTCGGACAAGTCGCAGCTTATGTACATGTCACAGAGTTTCAGAAACGAGGCCTCCCTCATGAGCATATACTTTTAATCATGAAAGCAAATAGCAAGTTGGCAACCCCGGATGACTATGATTGGGTGATATCCGCAGAGATACCTGACAAAGAGAAACACCCAGTTCTGCATGAGCTGGTCGTCAAACACATGCTACACGGACCCTGTGGTGAGTTGAAAAAAAGGTGTTCGTGCATGATTGATGGACAATGTAGGTTCCATTATCCGCGAGATTTTTGTGATGCCACACAACAAGGGAGAGACTCTTATCCCATCTATCGGAGGAGGGATGATGGGCATGGAGTTAGGATCAGAGGAGCCAATTTGGACAATAGATGGGTGGTCCCTTACAACCCTTGTCTGCTTATGCGATACAACTGCCACATTAATGTTGAAGCATGCTCGAGCATCAAGGCAGTGAAGTATTTGTTCAAGTACATCTATAAAGGCCATGATTGGACGTCATTTGCTTTTGAGCAGGACATAATCAATGATGGTGGAATCATCAATGAAATCCGACAATATAGGGATGCACGCTATGTATCTCCTCCAGAGGCTATTTACAGGATTTTTGGTTTTAAAATGTTTGGTGTCAGTCCATCAGTGCTGCAGCTCCAACTTCATTTGCCAAATATGCATACAATTGCATTTAAATCTGGTGAAAATCTAGAAGATGTTGTCGCTCGACCATCTTCATCTAGGTCCATGCTTACCGAGTACTTTGAGATGAACCGGAAGATTCCGCAAGCACGGAAATTGTTGTACAGAGAGTTTCCAGAGCATTATAGATGGATAGCTGGAAAAAAGAAGTGGCAGAAGAGAAGAAATAACAGATCGCAGATTGGAAGACTTGTCTACGCACACCCTGCTGAAGGAGAGAGGTACTACTTGCGTGTGTTGCTAAGTCATGTCCGAGGTGCCACTTCATTTGATGATTTAAAAACAGTAAATGGCAACATGTGCACTTCCTTTAGAGAGGCATGTGAACACTTAGGCCTCATTGAGCACGACAAGACTCTTGATGATTGCATGACAGAGGCGGCCACATTTCAGATGCCTTGTGCCCTAAGACGGTTGTTTGCGGCTATATTGGTTTTTTGCGAGGCAACAGAAATCCGACAATTGTGGGAGAAACATCTACCATCAATGTGTGAGGATTACCGTCTTAATGAATCAAATGAGTCAATACTTGAGCAGATGGTCCTTAGAGATATTAGGGATATGTTGCAATCCATGGGAAAGGATATTAAAAACTATGGACTTCCGGATCTGGTAGAGACCGATGGTTCTTATGATGGTGAGTACAGAGAGGTAACAGAAGAGAGGCAAATCACCGCGGACATAGAACATCTAGATCTATTTAGCAGTTTGAACAATGAGCAGTTGGCTGGTTTCAATGACATAATGGATCATGTGATGAACAAAAAAGCCAGATATTCTTTGTTGATGGTCCAGGAGGCACTGGGAAGACGTACCTGTACAAGGCATTGCTTGCTAAGGTGCGTTCCATGGGCCAAATGGCGATTGCAACTGCTACATCTGGTATTGCAGCATCGATAATGCCTGGAGGACGGACAGCACACTCTCGGTTCAAAATACCAATCAAGCTCACTGACAATAGTATGTGCAGTTTTGAAGGAAATATGCCCTAGAGGCAATAATAAAGTTATTATTTATTTCCTTATATCATGATAAATGTTTATTGTTCATGCTAGAATTGTATTAACCGGAAACATAATACATGTGTGAATACATAGACAAACTAAGTGTCACTAGTATGCCTCTACTTGACTAGCTCGTTAATCAAAGATGGTTATGTTTTCTAACCATGAAAAAAGTGTTGTTATTTGATTAACGAGGTCACATCATTAGTTGAATGATCTGATTGACATGACCCATTCCATTAGCTTAGCACCCTATCGTTTAGTATGTTGCTATTGCTTTCTTCATGACTTATACATGTTCCTATAACTATGAGATTATGAAACTCCCGTTTGCCGGAGGAACACTTTGTGTGCTACCAAATGTCACAACGTAACTGGGTGATTATAAAGGAGCTCTACAGGTGTATCCAATGGTAGATGTTGGGTTGGCGTATTTCGAGAATAGGATTTGTCACTCCGATTGTCGGAGAGGTATCTCTGGGCCCTCTCGGTAATACACATCACATAAGCCTTGCAAGCATTGCAACTAATGAGTTAGTTGCGGGATGATGTATTACAGAACGAGTAAAGAGACTTGCCAGTAACGAGATTGAACTAGGTATTGGATACCGACGATCGAATCTCGGGCAAGTAACATACCGATGACAAAGGGAACAACGTATGTTGTTATGCGGTCTGACCGATAAAGATCTTCGTAGAATATGTAGGAGCCAATATGGGCATCCAGGTCCCGCTATTGGTTATTGACCGGAGATGTGTCTCAGTCATGTCTGCATTGTTCTCGAACCGTAGGGTCCGCACGCTTAACGTTACGATGACAGTTATTATGAGTTTATGCATTTTGATGTACCGAAGCTAGTTCGGAGTCCCGGATGTGATCACGGACATGACGAGGAGTCTCGAAATGGTCGAGACATAAAGATTGATATATTGGAAGCCTATATTTGGACATCGGAATTGTTCCGGGTGAAATCGGCATTTTACCGGAGTACCGGGGGGTTACCGGAACCCCCCGGGGGTCATTGGGCCTACATGGGCCTTAAGGGAGAAGAGGAGAGGAGGCAAGACGTGGCCGCACGCCCCTCCCCTCCCTAGTACGAATAGGACAAGGGAAGGGGGGCGGCGCCCCCCCCCCTTTCCTTCCTCTCTTCCTCCTATTTCCCCCCTCTCTCTCCTAGTCCAACTAGGAGTCCTACTCCCGGTGGGAGTAGGACTCCCCTTGGCGCGCCACACCCTGGCCGGCCGGCTCCTCCCCTTGCTCCTTTATATACGGGGCAGGGGGGCACCTCTAGACACACAAGTTGATCCACGTGATCGTTCCTTAGCCGTGTGCGGTGCCCCCTGCCATCATATTCCACCTCGATCATATTGTAGCGGTGCTTAGGCGAAGCCCTGTGACAGTAGAACATCAAGATCGTCACCACGCCGTCGTGCTGACGAAACTCTTCCCCGACGCTTTGCTGGATCGGAGCCCGGGGATCGTCATCGAGCTGCACGTGTGCTAAGAACTCGGAGGTGCCGGAGTAACGGTGTTTGGATCGGTCGGATCGGGAAGACGTATGACTACTTCCTCTATGTTGTGTCAACGCTTCCGCAGTCGGTCTGCGTGGGTACGTAGACAACACTCTCCCCTCTCGTTGCTATGCATCACCATGATCTTACGTGTGCGTAGGAAATTTTTTGAAATTACTGCATTCCCCAACAAGTTTCACAAAACAAAGTGGTACAGCGGAGTTGCTTAGACAGGCGTCCTTGATAATTTGGGACGAAGTCGCTATGACAAAACTTCAAGCAGTTGAGACGCTTGATAGATCACTACAGGATATAATGGAATGTTCTTTGCCGTTTGGAGGAAAGGTTGTCGTCTTTGGTGGTGATTTCAGGCAGGTCCTACCCGTTGTGAGACGTGTGACAAGAGCGCAGATCACGGATGCTACACTTCTGAGATCCTATCTTTGGGAGAAGACCCGCAAGATACGTCTCACACGCAATATGCGGGCACAGGCTAATCCTTGGTTCTCGGAATACCTCCTAAGGATAGGCAATGGAACTGAAGAGACAATTGGCGACGACTATGTCCGTCTCCCTGACGACATTGTCATTGGCTATACCGAGGATGAAAAAGCTATTAACATGCTCATCGAAGATGTCTTCCCATCGTTGCATGCCAATGCTACATCCAGAGAGTACATGAGTGCACGTGCTATTCTATCGACCAAGAACGATCATGTCGATGACCTGAATGATAAGATGATCTCCAGGTTTCCAGGTGAAGAAAAGTTATACCATAGTTTTGACTCAATCGAGGATGACCTACAGAATAATTACACAATTGATTTTTTGAACTCGATCACACCAAATGGCTTGCCCCCACATGTTTTGAAATTAAATGTCAACTGCCCGGTCATTCTGCTACGGAACCTCGACCCTCATAATGGTCTATGCAATGGAACACGGCTTATGATCAGAGCCTTTCAGGATAAAGCAATCGATGCAGAGATTGTTGGTGGTCAGCATGCTGGAAAGAGGGTGTTTATACCTAGGATCCCTATGTCGCCCTCGGAGGACATCTCACTTCCTTTCAAACTTAAGAGAAAACAGTTCCCCATCCGTCTGAGTTTTGCGATGACAATTAACAAGGCACAGGGTCAGACCATCCCAAATGTTGGCATTTACCTTCTCGAGCCAGTATTCTCACATAGTCAGCTATATGTTGCATTGTCAAGAGGAGTGTCGAGAGAGACAACATGGATTTTGGCCAAGCCAAACAAGGATGTCGATAAATCCGGGAAAAGCACCAAGAACATTGTCTACAAAGATGTTTTGGAGAGATGAGGCAAGTGCATTATTCCAATATTTCTTTTCCCCTACTATGTTTGTGTTGAAAACCAACTTATGAAAGAAGATCCTTAGAAGTTTATCATTTTAGTAGCCGTAAGTCCTGCCATGCACTAATCACTTCATAATTTCTGCTGATTCAGGGTTGACAAATATTTCGTGTTCAGGAGAATTGAGGCTTTAATGTGGTTATATTGGTCTCCAGATGTGCCAACTTGTAAACCTATTTCAAATAGAAGAAGATGGTGGAATGATGCCACGTCATGGTGTCAGATCATCCATAATAAGGAACACTTTGTGTTGTATATTCTGTACTATCTAAATTTAGCAGCCAGAATTCTGTTCTATTAAAGATGTTCTTGAACGCCTAAGTGCTATGCTCTCTGATATATTTGTAATGAAAACTGGAAGAATCTATGACATTCATGGAATATATTGAAGTTAAAAGGCGTTATTACTACTATGTTGCACATATGTTGTTCCCGAATCTATAGCAGATGAGCTCACATGCTTTGTTTTTACAGAAAAAAATCGAAAGAATATACTATATAGAATTCAGAAAAGAAGATAAGGCATGTAACAGGCTAAAATGCTGGATAACCACAGTGGGCGAGAATACCTCCTCCAACATGCGTCAAACCAGTTGAAAATATTCCTCCTATTAGGATTCCAGCTTCTTCATCGATTCACTATGCTGCCCCTTGGCTAGCTTGCTCATCACCAACACGTAGCAGGTACGCCGCCTGTTGGTAGTCCCCGCAGTTGCCTTAATTTCAAAAACAAAAAATTAAGTTTGAAAAATATTTAAAGGGTGTGCCTTCTCTGAATTATTACACAGCCTGTAGTTACAGAAGGAAGGTGGGCCACACCCAATATTTATGCAGATAAATTGCACTACGGAAATAACTCCAGTAATTTTGGCAAACTGGGGTATAAAAAAAGCACAAGATAAGATTCTGGGCGTCAGATAAATCCGGGGATGATAGCAATCAGGAGTCCCCAATTATCGCGATAGTAGTTTCCTTTCTCCCACGATTCTGCCTTATTTCCTTTCTCTCACGATTCTGCCTTATATTTCCTGATACCATTAATTTAGACCCCTCCTCCACCCCCCTCACGATCTCTCAGCCGCATCCCAACAAACCGCCACAACAAGTCTCTCCACCGCGCCGCACACATTAGCCCTTGGTGAAGCACCGTCATCGTCCATGTCGGCGCCATCGTCATCGATGCCCCATGCGGGTCAATCTCCAACCAGATCCGGTACTACTGCCGATGCCATCGACACGGTAATGACATATTATATCTCTCTTCTTCCTATACAAGGTTTTCTATCTAGAAATGTCATGCTTGGGTTTTCAGGAAAACATCAATAAGGTAGCAAAGGATGAGGATATAGATAATATGCAGATTGAAGATGTAAAGAAAGACGAGGATACAAACACCGAGGCGGCAGAGGTGATACAAGAAGAATCTACTATGGACGATACAAAGAATATGCAGGTTGAAGAGGTGATAACCGTACAAGAGGATACAGATCCCGACTCCACAAAGGCTACACAAGAGTCCATTAGGGAGGGTCCACTAAACATGCTTTTTGATGCTGTGATAACACAGGATGGATATATAATCCCCGAATCAACAGAGGCAAGTTTTCTTTCCACATGTCTAACGCCAAAGATCAGTTTGTAATTATCTTAGTACAATATCATTACAAAAATATATTCACGCTCTTATAATATTATACTACCATGGGTTTCAGCTACCTAGCGATGACGAAACAAGTGAGATACTCAACAATAATGAAGTGGAGGAAAATAATTGCATGGATAGCCCAGAATATACACCTATTCTTGAAGAAAACATAGCAAACAGAGAGGATGAAGATTCTGAGCATACACATGTGACTTTCCTTTTCCAACTATATCTTCCCAAATTATTCTAATTATATTATATCCTACACATGGGTAATTCATTCAATATTGTTCTCAGAAACTAACCCACAACGAAACAAGTCAACAAATGGTGGCAGCTCAGGATGAGGAATTGGCACAAACACGGGACACGGAAGGGCTTCAGATTATAGAGGACGAGCTAACAATGCTCGTGCATATAAATAAACATAAACGACGGCATAACAAGCCTAAGAAGGCACAAGACTATGTTGTTTCTCCACAAGGCACGGAACAAAACATTCAATGTCCTTGTACTGCTACATTATTGTTTTTGTGTTATTATCATTACATGTTATCATTGCCATCGTGACAGATTATGCCTGCAGTGGCGATGATTGGTCTGTTATAGAAAATATCCGGTCTGAACCAAGCAAAGAAAGAAATTTAGTGAGCATCGGCGACGCATTTTTGAAAAAAAGACATTTACTATCTCTTCTAACTCCCGAAGAATGGGTTGGCGACGAAGTGAGTATATTATTATTATTATCGCATTACGACTAGAAGATGCTATTTGATTATCAGTATGTGTCATCTAATATACTATGTATGCTTTTAATTGTAGGTCATAAATACGTACATAAATTGCATGACTGCTACGGAGCATCTACAAGTAAGGTCAGGTGGAAGTGTGTTCTTAGAGAATGCATGCATCTCAAAGATGATAAAGATCGGTAGCTATCTGCCCTCAGATGACATGGATGCTGCACCAGCATGGGTACTAAACAGAGCCAAAGCGTATTTGGAAAATGATATGGTTAGTCTTTGTGTCCTACATAATTGGATGAATTATAGCTACAATGACCGATTCATCCACGTATGAGTACAACTAAAATAATCATTTTCTTCAGGTATACTTTCCAATAAACATGGAGGACGTTCACTGGTACCTATGTGTTATAAATGCCAGAAAAAAATGTGTCCAGGTGCTCGACTCGCTAGGCCCATACATGAGCCGCAAGGACCTCACTGATATGGTCTGCACTTCATCCTACTGCCCCATCTTTTCTAGTAAGCTTTTTTTTTCTTATTTCTCACTTGTGATGCTTATACTTTTTCCATTTTTTGGTACACCAGCTAGAAGGACTGGAGGATTTATTCAAATATGCATCCAAGCACATGGGATTAAAATCCGATAAGTGGACTGATCTAGATGTTACAACATGGAAAAGAGAAGAATATATTAAGAGCAGTCTTCAGAACGATGGGTATGCCTCCTAATATAACTCAGAGCATTTATGCTTAACAGGGTACATTTGGTATGCTATTATTTTTATTTTTACCCTGCATAGCATTCCTAAAGCACATTTGATCAACAGATTTGGTATGCCAATGCAATTCTTTACCTTATTGTATGACAATGCAATTCACACAGCACCTCTCATTAGATCTGGCGTATATAATGGTGCTCAAGGCGATACATTTCATTAGGCTGCATATTATACATTTGAACAACGAATATGTTACTACACATATGGAAAGAAGCAGATATATAGCATACCTGTATATGTGTTCCGCTAACAATCTTCCAAATCTCTATATCCAATGCATCCATGCCAACATAGAGAAACAGAAACATCTCACAAATGAATGACAATGTGGTGAAGGTGCCTGTTGTGCATACAACGGCATAAGCATCAGCAAAGTTCAGATGTCAAAGAATGGACTCACATGTATTTCTGATAGAAACAGTGCAGATACCAACTTGGTTGCGACACTACAACGTCTCAAAAAGCAAAGACTCAACATCAATTAGAGCTAGCTGATAGTGAAAAATTAAGCCACCCAATATTCAAATCCACAAATTAAGAAGCTTTATCACAACATGGTTTCCTAAAAAATGTCACCTGACTAAATCCCCACTGATAATTGTAGGTGCGTTAACAACATCTAATCGAACAACATACCTTCAGCAACCGAACACCTACGCGAGCTGCGAACTCCTTCCCGGAGAGACTGTGTGAGGTCGACGCACTGGATCTCGGTCCAATTCAAGATGCCTGCTCCTGCATCGTGTCCAGCATCTCGCATCTCGATCTGCTCTGCGGCAGTATGATGGCGGCGGCAGAGTCGATCTAGGGAAGATCCACGGGGTTGGCGGCGAGACAAGTCCGCGGTGGTGAGAGGAGGCGGCGGGGCGAGGCCGTGGTGGGGATAAGAGCCGGCGAGGCGAGGCCGTCGTGGGGATAGGAGACGGGGTGAGGCCGTGGTGGTGGTGGTGGTGGTGCGGGGAGGGGGAGGGGGGCAGAAGACGTCGTGGCGGGAGAGGATGCGCCCTGCTCGAGAGAAGGCAGCCGGCGGCGTGCGCCCTGCTCCACACAAGGCGGCCGGCGGCGTGCGGCGGAGAAAGCAAAGTGAGTGTCTCTCACCGTCTCACCACGCACACATACTGTTGTGACAAAACGACTGCTCCACATTAGTGTGCAGGGAGACTGAGATACTTTGCACCAGCTGCTCTTTTTTTTAATTTTCTTTTCGCCCGAAGCTCCTCATTAGTGTTCCTCTGGTTGCTCTCTTTCCTTTTGCAATGCAACCTCTGGTTTCTTTTGCGTGGCCAAATTATGTCGCCGAATGGATCATCGGCCGTGTCCCTTTTGTTTTATTTTTAATATCTATGATCGACAACCCATTTGATGAAGGAATAATTATATGGGTTCCTCTCAAAGAAATTATGCATTGACAAATTCATTTTTTTATTGATAGCCTTTTTGTTCAGTTGATTTATAATAAAAAATATGTGTTGACAAATTCAATTATTTTATTGATAGCCCTTTTGGTCATTTGATTTAAATTAGCGGCAAACGTTGTTCAATTCCTTTTTAATCGAGCGTGTCCGATATGACTTGTGGTTCGGTCAACATCATTTTATAATACTAATATTTTAGTATTAATATAATATTTTTGTTATTAATCATATCAAAAATTTGTAATCATCCAGGTCATCTTGTGGTCTCTGGATGTTAAATTACATGGAGTACTTCACGGGAGATAGTCTGTCTGACACTCCCGAACAGGTATAATTTGCATCCTATCATGATACTAATTATTTCGTATTTTATCATTATTTGAAAATTAAGTCTTGTTACTACTTCACTTTAGGTTCATATGACAGATTTTAGAACAAAATTAGCTATCATTTTAGTCGACTCGGAATTCAATGATGATGATATAAGAAACCGAGACTTGGATGATGATGAAACCAACACGGATCCCACCGATTGTATGATCGTCGAAAGACCTCCTAACAAACCCAAAGCATCCAACTCATCATCACAAGTTGAGCTCATCTCGCAATCATTTATCATTTCGCCGTTTGTCACTCCAACAAACGACGACTTAATGGATGAACTTTGCTTGTTCATCAGCATGGTTGATGATATCCCTTTGCTAGAGTAAGACACATTTTTCCAATTCTTTTTTTCTAATAAATTATTACTCATGTATAATTATAATTGACAGAATTCCCATTTCACAGGAGCGAATGGGTGAAAAGCTCTCAACCTTATCCTATTAGTTTGAACTTGAGACAATTAAAGAACATATTAAAGAATGATGAGTACATGGATGCTGATTGTTTTAACATGGCTGTGAGGATACTAGCATGCCACGACGTCCAGCTTGCTAGAGACGTCCCAACACACTATATGGATCTACGATTCTGTGTAAGTTATTATAATCACATTTTACAGTTTGCCTCATTCTACTCATGTTTTCTTACATTACTGTAGTCCATGTCCCAGTATGCACGAGTCCCCAAGTCATCATGATGGTATGGACATTGCTATGTTGGCACAACTATTTGATAGCTGGCCTAATAGCAACGAGTATCATATCTCAGAATGTGATACGGTAAGATTTCAATTCAAAGTCATTGTTTATTTGGTCCTAATAAATGATAATGATTGATGCGTCATTGCAGATTTTATTGCCTTGTGATATTCTTGGACTATTTTTGTTGTTCATCTTGGACCAACAAAAAAAAGTTGTTTCTATTTTGGACCCGCTTTCAATACCTACTTTTGGAAAGCATATACTTAAAACTATGGTCAACGATCTAAACCTTGCACTTCAAACTGCAAACCCTGCCTTTAAGGACGACATTTTGAAATGGGGATGCAAAGTTCCTGTTGTTCCCACAAATCCATACGGGTAAGAATATTGTCAATACATCACACTCTTAATTGATTCATTCAACTCACATGTAACATTTTATACATGCAGTCCCCTATCTGGTTATTTGATTTTCAATTTAATGCACTCATGGCATGATGGAACACTACATTTTCCAGTACCCAAGGTAAGTATTTCACACCATGCTCATTTCTACACACGTTAGTCATGTTTTTTTCTAATAACAATGTTATATAATGCATATGTAGGATGATTTTGAACTGAGGAAGCGCTTTTTGGTTCATATTTTGAAGTATGAAGAAAATGAAGTTCTAAACAATATCCCAGTCTTAGAACGAAGCATTATAGATCGAATCAAAAGATGGACCTTCCAGGATCATCATCAAATGATGATTACTAGATAATGTTGCTTAGTTGTTATTTTTAAGTATTTTTGTAATAAGTAACAATTACAATACATTTATGTGATCGTTAATTTTATGTGAAGACATGTGTATTGGTCGTGTGTTACATGCACGAGTTTTTTCATTTTTGTATTTTGAATTTTGGAATCACAACATTTCAACAATGAAAATCTTTCACCGTCAAACAAGACCTATGACTTAATCTAAAATAAATTATTACATTAAAAATTGAGTATGACAGCACATTTAAATGTTTTGGTACAACAATACAAAAGTTCATGTTTTTATTTTAGTTTATTAGGATACGTGCGTTGCACGTGCACGCTTACTAGTATAGGTTTTTTTTTTGAGGATCACACGGTCATTTTATTGCTCTATAACAGGAAGTACAATAGAGGGATCCCATGGCTGGAGTAGCCATAGGAATCGACCATGTTCGAGTGATAAAACACTTTTCACAAGATTGTGAGCTTCTATGTTTGTTGCTCTACCCTCGTGCACAAAATTAACATTAAGAAAATGTCTCGATCGCACCTTAATCTCCGTAAGAACCGAGCTATACTCGCATCTACTACCTTCATTGATGTTCTTGATAACTGTGGAAGCATCACATGCGATAATAACTTTCTGAATGTTTAAATCCTCCGCCAAAGTCAGCGCTTCACAGCATGCTATTGCTTCAAGAGTTGCTGGATCGGTGCAATTGTTCAATACCCTCGCTGAAGACCCCAGGTACTTCCCTGTATCATTCCTGCATATGACGGCAGCTGCTCCCTTTGATCCTATCTTGTTTGTACCACCATCAACATAAATTTTGGCCCAGCCCTCCGGCGGTGGCCTCCATCTCGGCACTGCTGCTTGTAGATTTGGAGCAGCTTTATCCAGTTTTGTGTTCACCATTTGAAGGTCGGCAATGAGACTGGTAACAAAACCATGAATAGTCACCGGGCTTTGGTAGATAGATTCATGAATTGCCTTTCGGCGCGCACCCCAGATCGCCCAAAGTGTCAATAAAATTTTGATGAATTCTTCATGTGTTGTAGTCTCCATCATGTGGAACAGCCACTCCTTCGCATCCGAGCAAGAATTCATGCACATGTGCTCTATGAGGGATTCATCAAGTAATGCCCAAACACAACGTGACATGGTACAATCTATTAACGAATGTCTCCAAGAGTCATTCTCTGCTTGACAAATAACACATCGAGGGCTAGTGGCCATTTTCCGATGATGCATCTCTGAGCCCGAAGGGAAAGAGTGTTGTGCGAGCCGCCAAACAAAGACTCGCACTTTAGATGGTACCTTGATCTTCCATAGTTGTGACCATGCCTTTTCCGCCCTGTTCGAACTAGTGCTTGGTCTGCCTTCAAGCCAATCTTCCCTAACTTTTTTTATGTCATGTAGGAGCGCATCGCATAGGAGTCCACACGACTGGGCTGGCCCATTGGGGCTAAGCGAGCTGTGTTTTGTAGCAGCGAGGTAAAAATCCCAAAAATGCAGTGCACATGCTAGGAATAAAACTCGACCTCCAATACTAAACGCGTGCTACCAGCCACTGGAACTAATAGCTACTGGTGATTGATGGGAAGCCCAAAATATTTAAGAAAGCACTGCATCGTCAAAATTTGCCACAGTTTTGGAAAATTCGAAACCTTTCCTTGAAAATGGTGAACAATTTTGAACTTCTCAATATTTTTTGAAAACCTTAAATATGAAAAAATTGGAAACATGATTTTTTAAATGCTGGACAGATTTTTAATGCAATTTAAAAAAACACGAATAGGTTTTGAAAACACAAACAATTTTTGAAAGCATGAATTGCATTGAAAATATGAACGTTGTTTGAAACTCCAAGGAACATTTGGAAAAAAAGCAAATATAGTTCGGACCTATGAACAATTTTTGAAACTCTGAACAAAAATTTGAAAACACAATCATTTTTTCAAATACACAAACATTTTTTGAAGTTGTGAACATATTTATGAAATCAAAAATAAATTGAAATGGGTGAAGTTTTTTAAAAAGGAAAAAAATAAATAAAATGAAAAAAGCAGAAAAACGAAAAATAAAGAAATGAAAGACTAAAAGAAATGCATACAAGAACATATAAAAACGTATAAGAGAAAAGATATAGATAATACCCAGTTCTAGGAGACAGTTCGACACAACCAGCGATGAATATATGCCAATCTTTATTTTCGGCTAGCTTTGTTTCTGGCTAGAAATCGGTTTGGTGAGTCCGACTCCGGCCCGAATCCGTCCACTTGCGTGTTTATAAATCAGCCCCCCATCCATCATCACAATTCACAAGCGAGAAGGCGAGCGGAACGAGTTGGAGACGGCAGATCTTCTGGAAGGCATCGTCCACCGAAAGCTGCACCTGGGACGTGAACTCGATGGCTTCTGGCGGCGATGACGCGGCGGCGGCGCAGTGCCCGATCTGCATGGAGGAGCTGGTGGCCGACGCCGGCGCCGCGGCCAACAGAAGCGGAATCGTCAGGAGATTGCCCGGCTGTTCACACGCTTTCCACGAAAGATGCATCACGGAGTGGCTCCGCGGGGCGGCGACGTGCCCATGCTGCCGGCGCGACATGACGGCGTACAAGGTGACCACGGCCGCGTCCTCGCCGGAGACAGCCGCGGCGGTTGCGCGGCCCATCCGGCGCCGTCGTCGACAACGCCGTACCGCTCCGTACACGCCCCCGGGGGTCACTTACATCCCCGTAGTACTGAATCGGGTGCGCGATGGACCGTTGTTCCGGCGTGTGGCCTCTGTCGACACCCACTGATGAGATCGGCACGAGCATGTTCGTGCACTGTCCCTGTACTGCACTGCACAGCACGGCAGTTTGTTTCTCGTGGCCAGCTAGATCTTCCGGTGGAGAAGGATGATTTCAGGTCTAGATCTTCCGGTGGAGAAGGATGATTTCAGGTCTCGACAATGTAATGTGGTGTAGTTGAAACATTGTTCAGAATCAAACTGAATTCGTGAAAGTGCCATATGTCGCTCTGCTTTTTTGAACTGAATAAACACATTGTACAGATGATGGCCGATCTGTTTTGCTACGGACAAGTTCCTTTCCTTGGATACCGATGAATGTGGATTTGCGGTATTTTTCTTTAAATGACATACTTGGCAATTTTTAAGAGAGCCTGTAGACGGACCACGGCCTGCATCATTTGTAGTGTAGAAAAGAAAAGGAAACAAAATAATTCCCAAACGATGGTACTAACAGAAAATTATGCCGCCTGCCTCCCTTTTTTTGCTTTCTTTTTCTATTCGGGGGTGTAATCTATCTGCTTTTTTCTTTGTATTTTCTACTTATACATAATTAGTTTGGTCCAAGAGTGTACGTACGTAGCATGTATGGACGATCAGCTCACTCACAGACAGAGTATCAGCGCGAATCAACCTGTGGTTGAGATGGTTAGGTGGACAGTGGTATCCCCAACCCACCAGGGTTTAAATCCTGGTGCTCGTATTATTCCTGGATTTATTTCAGGATTTCCGGCGACGCGCTTTCAGTGGGAGGAGACGTTCCCGTCGACGACGAGGCGCCTACGGTGACTTCGTAAATCTCAAGATGATATGCCGGCTCAGTCTTTCGAAGGTGCTCATAGGGGTAGGGTGTGCGTGTGTGCGTTCATAGGGGTGAGTGTATGTGCGTATATATGAGTGCTTGTGTCTGTACTGATGCTAAAAAAACCCGGACAGAGTATCAGCAGTCGGTCTTCATCAAGACAGGAGCACTCGGTTTATTCTTCCAGCCATAGATCCTCAAGAATTATGAGCTAAAAGAACCTATAATGGGTATTGTTGTTGTTGTTTTTGCAAAGAATCATGTATATTGCGCACATAGCTCACATAGCTCACATCTATGAAAACAATAATAAATCAAGATAAGAGAAAGAGCAAAAAAAAAAAGGAAAGCTTATTCTAAATTGATCAGGTTGGATAAAGACTATTATAGAGTAACATGAAAATCATCGCATGACATTTCAAAAGACTTCCTCAATCTCCGTACGAGAGCAAAACCCGGAGGCCCTACATATTTGGTACACAGGAGAAGAAATTTACTTGTGAAAGATATGAAAATGATCAGTCCCGCACTTTAGTGTACCAACTACTATGAAAACATATACTACATGAATGAGGGTAGAATACCCCTTATGGTCTATCAAATTTGTACTTTGCTATCGAGAAAATGATGATTCACTAACGAACAGGAATAAACATCTCTGTGCTGCTTGTCGACAATTTGGCTCTTTGGTCAAAGTGTTTGTCTCAACCACCGGCGATCAAAATATCCACTCTTAAGTAATCGGTTGTTGTTAGAACTCATGATATGTAAGTATTTAAGTACTTCATTCTGCATTGTACGCCCTATAAGGCTAATCTGGAAGGTTCATACCATAACCATTTCAACATCCACATATGCTTGCAAAAGAAGAAGTTCTCCTGGTATTTGTTTTTTGCTCTTCATGGCATGTATTGCATAGAATTCCATGAGTATATGTCCTACACCATTTTATTTTGCTACTAAATCAAATATTAAAGATCTGAATATTAACTCACATGTTTATGCTGTGTGCAGCGTCATGTCGCGCCTTGCTAAGACACTATGTTAGAGTCATGCGAATTCCTTGGCTAATTGGTTGGTTACTACTTGCTCATTTATCTCTTTGCATTGTTGTGTATGTAAGATAATAAAAATTTGAATGGGATACTTTGTATGAACATCAAGCTATTGTTCTTGTTTGAAATAGTGAACATTTTTCAAATACATAAACACTTTGTTGTATCACAAACATTTTATAAATTTGTGAACTTTTTTACAAATTTACGAACATTTTTTTAACATTTGCGACCAGCTATTTTGAACGGCGAACATTTTTCTGAAACTTGGGAACATTTTTTGAAATTCAGGAACTTTTTATGAATATTCTTTTAAGGCCATGAATACTTTTTTGAATCAAGGCACATTTTTGAATTTTGTGAAGTGTTTCTAAAATTTGGGAACAATTTTCGAAATTTCCCCCAAAAAATTGAATATTGTGGACATTTTATAGAAATTCATGAAGGTTTTTAGGAATTCAAGAACATTTTTTTGAAATTTTGAATATTTATGAAAATAGATGAACATTATTTAATCTATGGGCATTAATTTGTTTCGAACATACCCACGTTTTTCAAGATCATGAATATTTTACGATTTTCCTAACATTTTTTGAATTCACAAACATTTTATGATTTTAAACCTTTTTTCAAAATTCATATTTTTGAATTTTTTTAAATCCTAAATTATTTTGAAAAAGAATAACGCAAAAACAATAAAAAGCAAAATGAAAAAAAGGTGGGCATCTTGCCCGGTACATGGGCCGGCCCAAAAGGGCACAAGGGGAGCCGGGGTGCGCGCTCGCTGTCTTTGCAGCGCGTTGTGCGCCAAATAGGAGGTCCCCATGCCCGGTTGGTTCACTGAAATGGGAAGCGTGACGCGGTACGTGGAGTGGGCCGCATTTTTAGTTCGTGACACCGAGGGAGCCTGCTAGGCTGGGATTAGTAAAATTCTGAACGCACCCTCACCGATGATGTCGAGTTTTGGATTTCGCCCAAAAAAATTAATTTCGGCCATAATTCATCCTTCTTGTTTGGGCCCGGTATTAGTACAAACCGGGCCAGGAATTTTGGCCATATTTGAATTTTCAGGTCGAGCCCCAGTTCAAAATAGCCCACGGACATCGCAGTGGTATATAAACCGCAACCAACCTTTTGTAACCCTAACTTTCATCCCCCCCTCCAAATCTCCACCCCTAGCGCGGCGGCCTTGGCAACCAGCAGAGGGAAGCAGCGCCGATCCGCCTCCGCCCTCCCTCCTACAGTGCTCTAGGTGCGTCAAGCCTCCTTTCCTCCGGTGCTCCACCTCCTCGAGCACTCCTCCCCATTCTTCTCTTTCCCATGGAGGGCGAAGGTTGCGACTGTCACTGCTCCGTGTACGGGGCGACTCTGTTGATGAGCATGCCCACATGAGGTTGAGGCTAATAAATTTTTGGGTCAAGGCTATCTCACGCCCACTTGCCCACGGTCGATTTCCGAGAGGAGCATCTTTCCTTCTGTGGAATCTGTTGTTTATTCCTTTTCTAATCTGCACAAAAATTCATATGTGACTGGTTCACCTTTCCTCCGTAACATCTGTCCCTGGCTTAACATAGATGGAATGTTTAGAGAAAGACAACGGCCCCACGATTGAATTTAGGAGAGAGGGATTTATTAGAGGAAAGGCACCGAGCCTCACAGTTGAATTCAAGGTGGGGGATACTTATTAGTAGAAGAAAGGCACCGCGCATGCAACCATCCAATTTTTTTTCCTGCATGAACTGTATAAATTTTACACGTATATTTGCTAAAGATTCTACATACACTTCTGCTCTGGTTTATGTCAAAATTTTGGGAAATTTCGGTCAATTTTCATTCTTGGTTTGTCACTTTTGTATGAAATGTACTGAAAAAACAAATTTTGCCCATTTCCCGCAGGCCCCCGATGGCACCGGCGCATGCTCCTGGAGGCGGCGATGACGTGACCGTGGCAGAGTGCCCAATCTGCATGGAGGAGCTGGTGGACAACAACAACCGTGGACTTGTCACAAGATTGCCCGGCTGCTTGCACTCCTTCCACGAAAGCTGCATCGCACAATGGTTCTGCAGGGCGGCCACGTGTCTGTGCTGCCGGCGCGACATGCCAACGTACAGTATGTGCACGTACCCGCTGCCATCTTACTACCCGGAGAGGGTCATTACGATTGCGCTGCCCATTCCGCGCCGTCCTCAACAATGATGAGATCGTTCCCCTGTACTGCACAGCAGGGCAGTATGGACATTGCTCAGAATCAACCTATTTCAACAATGTATTATTGTGGTGTAATTGAACATTGCTTAGAATCAAACTATTTTTCGACAATGTAATATGTCTCTGTGCTTTTTTGAATTGAATGAAGACACACATTTGGTTGTTTAAACCGGACGACTGAATTCACAGATGGTGATGGTTGATATATTTTTGATAGTTCCTTGGATACTGAGGAGGTGTTTGTTTCAGAAGTCCTAGGACTTTTTCTAGTCCCAGGTACTAGTCAAAAAAGACTCTCCAATAGAGTCTTTTTCTAGTCCCTGTAGAAAAAGTCCCTCCCGTTTGGTTCCTAGGGACTTTTTCTAGTCTTTGGGACTAAAAAGTCCCTGAACCAAACACCCCCTGAATGTGGATTTGCGGTATTTTTCTTTAAATGCCATACTTGGCAATTTTTAAGAGAGCCAATTGAAAGACCACAAGATGCATCATAAAGGAAATTTGCCCATACACCTGAGGACTACAAAAATAGAAACATTGATAAGGGAAGATGATCATACTACTGAGAGTAAAATACACCTATATGTGCTTGGGCATCAATGAGCGGACATTTTATCAGTTTAAGAAAGAATTGACAGAAGTACAATAGCTACCTGTGTGGTTTATATCTGGGTTTTCTGTGACCCGTGATGCCTTGATATACTAGTTTCCTAGAACCTTGCGCACAGTCCTTTCAACAAAGTCCATTTCTAAAAGAATCCTTTCAACAAAGTTCTTAATAGGTAGAGTCCCCATGGTTTCAATGAGGCACGCGTGGCAGAAATCATCAGTTGTGCCAGCCAAAGTGCGAAGGGCCCAAGCCCGAGGTAATTGGTTTATGTCAGATAATCCTTGTGGGATAACTTGATAGAAAGCATTTGATGCCTGCAGCAACAGCAAGAATTATTTACAATCACTTCGAACAGCAAATGCCAATTGATCAAGGAAAGAAATAAGCTTCTTATTCAAAATCCAGTGGTTCCAAGGCCAGAGATTTCTTGCAGTCTGAACTAGTGGAGAACTCGAGATGCAGCACCCATTTATATGGACTGTGGTTTTTACAATGATGCTGAGCATGCCTTACGTCACTTCATTAGTCTTGTTTTCATGTTGAGATGTACGTAATGAACAACCATCTTTCCGGCATTTTTGTCGGGAGGGAAACTTCGAGTGGAACCAAACCAAACCTGTGGGATGAGCAACAACAAGAATTTTCTGACAATCACTTCCAACAGCAAATGCACATCGACTAAGAAAAGAAATGAGCTTCTTATTCAAAATTCCGTACTTTACTCGAAGATTGAAACTTATGCAGTACCATCGGTTCGTCCTTCACGACCTCCCATGCTTCAATCTTCCCGGCCGAACCACTCAATTGCGGTCATCTTGTCCGGTGACGCGACCTGCATATGACGCGGTTAGCTCATAACGTAACTTGGGCACGATGCGGTGCGCCGACCACAGTGCAGGGGCCAAGGAAAACGCCATGTACAAAGCTAACCTTCCAAGAGGGTTAATCGATTTTGTCCAGGTGCTCTAGCTTGCCCGTCTGTATTTTCTTATTCAGTCAATGCCGATGAGCGATCATGAATGACTTCCATAGTTGATGCAGTCATAAACTCGTAATGTATGATGCCACTTCTCCTAACTGACTTTCTGTTTTCTAACTAACCACTTATCTTTTTTTTGAAAAGAAGGTTATCCCCTGCCTCTGCATCAGAATGATGCATGCGGCCATTTTATTAATAAGCAAATAGTCCAACAAAGTGTCCAAGTCTCAAAAAGCAAAAGGGTTTTCAAAGAGCTAAAAATATAAAAACGGGATAGCCACAACCAGCGGAATAAAAATAGATAGGAAACTAAACTATCCTATTACATGACCGTTATCTAAATCGGTTGAAGATAGCTTGCGCTACCGTCTCCCAACGGATAGACCCAATAACCATACGCTCCCTGTCATCCGTTTGAGTGAGTAGCGGCCACATACGGATCAATATAGTGGCCCGAAAAATTACCTGCAAGAAATGAATATGTGTTGTTCTGTTAAAAACCAAATTGTTCTTGCAGTTCCATATAGCCCATAATAAAGCACATATTCCTACACGGATATGTTTCGCTATTTCTGACTCAACTCCATCTAGCCACGTCCCAAATAACGTGTGGATGGTATTTGGAGAAGTAATGTTAAACGCTATATGAACAGACAGCCATAAAATTTTGGTCATTGGGCTATCAAGAAAGAGGTGTTTGATAGATTCATCATGATCACAGAAGCTACATCTTCGAGATCCTGTCCAGTTACGTTTTGTCAAATTGTCCTTAGTGAGAATGACTTGTTTGTGGACAAACCACATGAACACTTTAAATATTAAAGGTACTTTGACTTTCCAAATATGCATAGATCAAGGGATAGAGCCAGAGTTGATAATATTCAAATACATAGATTCTACCGAAAACACTCCATTCTTGAAACTAACCACTTATCTATTGGATCAATTTATTATGTGTAACTTGTAGCATGTCCCAATAACAATATTTACAGAAAGTACAAATAGCTGAAGACGTGGATATGAATATATAAAGAGTAAGGAGCTATCGTCATGACACAGGTCAGGTATAAGAAGTATCGCCTTCATTTCTAGAGCAGTGAGCTCATACACAAGGAGACTACTTGCAAAGAAATCCCATTGTATTTACTTAGCTATCTCCAAGGCCTTCAAGTTTACCCTGAAGGTCTGCGTCCATTTTAACATTCATGGACCATTTAGAGCACCGATCACATGTGCAAACAAGGGTGCCAACATTACCTGTGGATTTATAGTATTTCCTTTTCTTTAAATTTCAGACCTGGCAATTTTTAAGAGAGCCAGTTGGTGAACCGCAGCTTGCATCATGAACGAAATTTGTAGTGTAAAAAAGGAAACAAACTAATTCCCAAACAATGGTACTGATAAAAAATTATGCGGCATTCATCAAATATAACATAGAAAAGGGTTTGCAGTTATTCTACGGAGTATTTAACAAAAAACTACCACAATTCACCAAACCGTGCTCATAAGTTATCACCTTACAAATTTATGCCAAAAACTACCATTTTTTTCTTATCTTTAACTAAATACTACCACATCAACTTAATGACTGATTAGCCAAAAATTAAACCTAATTAGTGCCAGGTGGTGGTAACTTCTCCCTGCCCGCTCACCCTCAATCGGGACCACGCGGCCAGCCGGAGCTAGCTAGCTAGCTCACGCGTTTACCGCGGCCAGCCCAAGCTAGCTAGTTCACGACGGACGCAGCACTATTAGAAAAAGGTTTACTAGTGACGCACCAGATTTGCCTACTAATGGCGCACTACTAGTGCGTCACTAGTACCACACCATTAGTATTTTTTACTAATGGCGCATCACTGATGCGTCATTAGTATCTGATATACTAATGACGCACTACGCCGTGTGTCATTAGTATAGATCAGCATCCGCCATTAGTATGCCTCCCAGGGGGGCATATTTACCCACGTGCTTTGGCATACTAATGGCGCACTGTGGGGTGATGCGCCATTAGTATCTTTTGGCATACTAATGGCGCACTGTGTAGTGATGCGCCATTAATATCCTTTGGCATACTAATTGCGTACTTTGAGATGATACGCCATTAGTATAAATATTAGGTTTTATTTTTTTTACTTTTCTGATTTTTGCACAGGTTACAAAATATATTGTTGGACAGAATATAGACAGCAGCACACAGCAACAGCAGATTCATCGAATACAATAGAAGATTAGTCTCCGAATACAATTCATCATATTAGTCTCCGAATTCAAAAAACCGAACAAAGATAAAACATTACAAGTCTCGAGACCGCGAGTAGCGAGTTTGTCTTTACATTACAAGTTGATATCGATCATCTAAACTACCATCACATAGAAGAGAGCTGCGGTCATCACGATGAGCATCATCGCGATGAAACTGGTCTTCATCCGGTTCCTCCAACGCTCCATCCTCTCTCCCGCTAGATAGTGGGCGTATCTAGATTCCGCCTCCGCCCTAGTGGTTTATCCTTTGTAACTGTTACCGCTGAAACGGTGAAACTATCTCAGACACTCCTCCCAGTCGTCGTAGACTCCGGGAACCTTACCCTTGTACACGACATACGACGACATCTCTATGCACAAGTCAAACAACAGACAATACATAAGCAATATATAAGTATGCAACAAAAGGATCGGAAGAGAAAATCAAGACATTAATAGCACGATTCATGGTCGTACTAATAAATAGCATCGATTACATCTAAGTTGAACGACTATCCAAACCAAAGAGACATACAATTCATTGAAGTTTAATTACAACATGAGCCAATCAATGTTTCAGAACTACACGTAGCATCACTACTTTCGACTCGACTCATGGGACCGGAGCGTGGATGAAGCCGCCGTCTGTCGTGATGGTCATGAAATCGCGGGCATTGTCAGCCTGCATTTGTAGCGTTGTGTCTATCTCACTGTTGGACGGTTGATATCTGAGGTAGAACTGCCCCAAGGTATGAAGGACATCTTGATGGATGATTTCTGCTAATTCCGACTGGATGCGAAAGAATTCTTGTCTGATGTCCGCGTCCTGGATTGCCGACAAGCTCGCGGCCCAATCTTTGTGATTATCTGGTAGCAGAAGGTGATGATGATCCCGTACGATCGCCTGCATGTGATGGAGGGCGTAGTAGGCATCCTTCTGACCGCCAGGCGGCTGCTTGACGCAGCAGAACTTAGTATTGTGGGCGAACACGTGCCCGCCGTACCTACGAACTGGCCTGGTGAAGGTGCCTCCAGATTTGGCGTAGCTGGGGAGAACATCATCAAGAACTTTATTGATATTTGTGTAGTCTATCTTGGAGTCACGGTTCGGGTCGAAATACGTGGCCATGGAATATTTCGGGCTTAAGAGGATGAGTGTGCAATGTGTGTCACTGCATAGAACACGAAATGTTAGAAAAAAGAAAGAACGATCGAAATCTAAGAAATCATTTGTTTCGGGGCGGTTAAGGGATGACTTACTCGGGAAAGTAAGACACGAGGAAGTTATCCTTATCTGGGTTTGCTAGAATGACGCCTTCGAGGTGTGAACTCGCGACTTGGTGGTCCCCAGCGCTGCCCAAGAGCTTGGCACGAAGGGGTCGACTATCACAATGTCCGGGGTCTTGTCTCTAATGATCCGCATCTCCATACTCAGCAAAAACAGCCGAACGAAGGTGTAGTGCAGCGGATGAAGGTTAAACATAGCAAAGATGTCATCAAACCGCAGGACGATCGTACCCCCGATGGCGCCATCCACAAAGCCCTTGCCCTCTGGCACCTTGGCCACGAAAACCAGGTATGCCACATCATTCTCTCCGAGACGCCGCTTCTCCAAAGAAAGAACACTGTCATGCAGACTCCGCATAGCACCGGTTGCAGCATTGAGCATATTTGTCGGTAGCATCGCCCTACCCGCCACATGCACCCTCCTCGAGATATCCTTAGGTGAAGGTGGCCCGTCCTGAGCACGGATCGTACTCGGTGCCGGCTGGCTCGCACTGGCGCCCTTTTTAGCCTTTCATTTCCGTCCCTTCTTCTTGATCTGCTGTAATGGGACCGAGTTCTGCTCACAGACCACCTTCTTGAGCGTGTTGGGGCTGATAATATTTGGCACCTCAGCTATTTGAGGCTCGATGAAGGCGGCAGCTGGAGGCGTCTCCTGAGAACTGAATGCCAGATGACGCCTGTTGCAATTGGGTTTCTCCGCCGTACCAGGTAGATCGCGGTCGTCTTGTTTGGGTTCTTGAGAAGGAGGCCCGCAGAACTCATCACCGTACCCATGTTCGGCAAAGTACTTATCAACGTTTGTAAATGTACTGTCGTCGTTGTCGTCGTCATCCGGATCCTGTGCCATATGCATGTCCGGATCCTGTGCCATAGGGATGTCCGGCATGTCCGGTAGCGTTCGGCGTTCTTGCCATGGCTTGGCGCCGGCACGACTGGCGGTCTTGTCTGTGGGGTGGTGTCCCCCGTCCCCAAACGAATCTGGCTCTCCGACCAAAGCAGGGGCCAGCTTACGCAGGCGCTGAGGGTCATCTCATCTTCTTCGTGAGCCCCAGCGGGTCGAATCGGAGGTAACAGCCGGTCGCAGCCTGGCAGCACCCGAACCACTTCAACCCTATACACTGTGGGTGGCATCGGATTACCGTGGAACACAGGGTTGCCCGGTTGAACGATTCTGCCTTTGGCGACATCGACCAACTCGCCGCCCACGAAGTGCAGTAGAGTGCAAGGAACGTCGGCGGCACCCTGTGAAAACATGTAGGGCTTCAGGGATGCCCAGTCAAAGGCAAGAAGATGAAGTCATCGACCGAGAGGCTTAGTTACCGTGATGCCGTCGAGCTTGGCTAATGTCGAGGCACCGCCAACGGCGGGCGTGCAACTGACGGAGGGGCCACTTGCTAGCGAGGTGCCGGCCGGCGTACACCCGGGTGCATTAAGCTCCAATGCTCGTGCCGGCGTCGGAGACACGAATACCGCCTCCGCCGGAGACACCAATGGCGCCGCCTGCGCGTTGTGCGAGTTGCTAGCCGTGAAGCTGGGAATCGAGGGAGGCCCCTGTTGGCCACCCGCAATCCATGTCGTCAACCGATGAATCAACGTAGGCACCATGGCGTTGAGCGTCGTTCCCAGTTGTTGTTGCACTTGCTCTTGGACAATCTCCGGAATCCGCGCCACTTGTGCCTTGAGTGCTTCAACCTCGCACGACTAGCTTTCCGAGCTGGTCTTTTTCTCCTTTCGCCCACCAGCGGTATAGTATGACGACCATTTTGTGGACAAGCCTTTACCGGCCACACGACCAGCTGACGTCGGCTTACTAAGCTTATCCTTGTTTTTCATTACGTTCAACGCCCTATTTAAAGGGGTGTCGAAAGGGGAGCTCTGAGACGACCCCGCGCTACTGCTTTCATTGTCCTGCGGAAGGAACGTGAACCATTTAGAAATATTGGGGATTAATTAGAATGCAACAATATGGAGCTAATTACGTGGGGGTGTATTCCTTACCAGAACAAGCTCAAGCGCCTTGGTCTTCGGATCCGTGGTAACCTCCTTTGTTACCGGGTCCTCCTTGTACCGGGCCCTGAGAAAGTTCCTGGTCTGCTTGTCACGGTATTTCTCGAAGCGGGGCGGTAGGCCTTACTCGGCACGCTCCGCGTCCTCCTTGTCCCATATAGGTTCCGCCACTCTGTAACCGTCGTGACCGAGTTGGTGGACCCCTAAGTTCAACTTCCGCATTTCTTTCCCCCACTGACTTGATTCGGAGGTTGCGCTGCTCTCGCACTTGATCTTGAACTCCTTGTAGTCATCTTCGCTCATCAAAGGATATTCGCCTTGATCTTCTCATAACTATCACCTTTTTCAATCATTGCCTTCACCGTGCTTTTCCAAGTAGACAGGGCCGTGCTCATCCTCGTGAGGGCGGCACCGTTCACTTTATTCCCTAAGAGACGTGTGTTTGCAAACTCAGCGGGGAACTTGTATCGTTCGTGCAGCTTCGTGAAGAGGAGGCTGCGCAAATTCCCTCGGTCCTTATGCCTTAGGTTCTCGGTGTTGATCGAGACGGTGCTCCGAAGAATGCACCCGAGCTGAACCGAGTACCCCTTGACTACGTGTTTGGGCGCCGTCGGATGCCTGTCGGAGTTCACTTCAGTAAATTCCTCCCTGAAGGTGCCGATCACGCTCGGGCGCCGATCCTTCCGTTGCCTCTTCGGTTGGCTGCCATCTGTGCATGCGCCGCCATCATCAGTGGTGGCATCCGCGGCGCCATCATCAGTGGTGTCATCCCCGACGCCACTAGGGGTTGTGTAGTCAGGATCGGTGTCTTCCGCGGCGCCCTCATAGTGGTGAGGTTCTTCCTCCAACTCCTGGGACAGCTCCCAGAATTGCTTGCCGCCCAAACCTCCGGCCTCATCGTTGTGGGCCATGTTTCACTCTAAATAGGGAGGGACGAGGGAGGGAGCGGCGTGGTGGAGGGAGAGGGACGAAGTGTCTGGCGAGAGGGAGGGACAAGGGAGGGACGAAGTGTATGGATGGGAGAAGATTACTAATGGCGCACCCCCTGGCGGTGCGCCATTAGAATGTTTTTTTTATAGCAATGGCACACCAGCGGGACCGTGCACCATAAGTATTCTTTTTTTAGATAGCAATGGCGCACCAGCTAGCCGTGCGCCATAAGTATTCTTTTTTTTAGACAGCAATGGCGCACCAGCCAGCCGTGCGCCATAAGTAAGATTTTTTTATTATTATTTTGTTGCATCTAATAATTTTTTAGAAAATGAATATGAATATGAAATAGTAATAATTTTTTATAAAAACAGTAATAATTTTTTAAAAAATATCATCAGATTTGTTATATGAAAATATTTATGAATATAAAAAATATCGTCAAATTTGTTATTTGAAAATATAATCAAATTTGTTTTTTTGGATTTTTAGTTGCATTCATTTGTGACGGTGGAGCGGGGGAGGGTGCGGGGGTCGTCGGCGGTGGTGGAGCGGGGGAGGGTGCGGGGGGTGCTCGGCGGCGAGGGGGGATAGCAATCGAGATGGAGGGGGATCGAGATCGAGTGTCCTCATGAATATTCAATATTTTTTCATGAATTCAAAAAGTGCCCATGAAATTTAAAAATATTCATGATAGTTCAAAAAGTGCCCATGAAATACAATCGAGAAATGAAGACTACAATTTAAATACAATCGATCTTAGCTAGCTAGCTAGCTATCTGTTCACAATCTTCTTGCCCTTCTTTTTCGCAAATGGAGTTCTTCTGTGGAACGGACGTCCTTTAGGTAGGGTGGTCCTGCTTCTTTTTGTGGTGTATGCTGCTACTTCATCGTCGTCGTCATGTTCGATCTTCGGGTCACCGTACTTGTCGAAGTCTTGCTCATTGGCTACTCCATCCATTCCGATGATCTTCCTTTTGCCTCTCCTCACGACAACACGACTGGGCTTTGACGGGTCGGTAATGAAGAAGCATTGGTCCACTTGGCAAGCCAGTACCCATGGCTCATTTTTCGCGGTGACGTTTGCGCCCGCGGTCTTGGATTTGGCTTCGGGTATAACCATGGTGGTGAAATACCGGTCGTCTTTTAGGACGCTCTTGGCCCATCTGACACGGAACATCGGGACCTTCTCTCCAGTGTAGCTCAGCTCCCAGATCTCCTCGATCCTTCCGTAGTATCTGTCCTTGTCGTTACCGGTGTAGGATTCCATCGTTACCCCGGAGTTCTGATAACCATCGCTCTTCATGTCCTTGTCCTCGGTGTAGAATGTGTAGCCGTTGATATCGTACGCCTCATAGGTCATCAGGTTGTGCTCGGCGCCCTGTGACAAGGCGAATATGAGTTGTTCTTCCGCGGAAGAATCCTCATGCAAAGGGTACGAGAGAAGCTTCTGCTTGAACCAACGCGTGAAACATGAGTTGTGCTCTTTGATTATATCTCCGTCCGTCCTCTGTTGGCCTCGGTCATTGTACGTCTTCTCAATAAAGGTTTTGTGCTCTACCACCCAAGGATCGACCACGTCTATGTGTTGTAGCACGACTAGGTTTTCTCTTTCAAAGTCGGCGAGTCGACCCTCGAAGTCGGCATGCATTTCGCGGCGACCCTCACGGTGACCCCATCCAGCGAGCCTGCCGTGGTGCCTGTTGACGGGCAGACCAACGGGGTTCTCGATGCCTAGATAATTCGTGCAGTAGGAGATGCACTCTTCGGTCAGAAAGCCCCTGGCTATACTTCCCTCTGGACGTGACACGTTGCGAACGTATCCTTTGATGACACCATTCGTCCTTTCAAATGGCATCATGCTGTGCACGAACGTCGGCCCGAGTTGGATGACATCCTCCACGATATGGACCAGCAGATGCACCATAACGTCGAAGAATGCGGGCGGGAAGTACATCTCAAGCTCGCATAGTATCACCACGATCTCTTCCTGTAGCCTTCTGAGATGCCTCACGCCAACCGACTTCCAAGAGATGACGTCGAAAAAGTTGCATAGGCCAAATAGCGTTTCACGGACGTGCGCGTCCATGATCCCATGGATTGCAAGTGGAAGTATCTGCGTCATCAGCACGTGACAGTCGTGAGACTTCATCCCGCTGAACTTATGCTTCGCTGGGTCTAGGCATCTCCTTATCTTCCCCGCATAACCGTAAGGAAGTTTTACTCCTACAAGGCAGGTGAAAAACTGCCCGATCTTCTTGCCCTTTTTGCCTTTGCGAGAGGGTAGTCATTTCCGGTCTTCTTGCCCTTTTTGCCTTTGCGACGACTTTCTGTGTCCTGCTTCGCCTCATCATCATCATCATCATCATCATCATCATCATCATCATCATCATCATCATCATCATTAGCGTGAAGCTCCTGCCTGATCCCCATTGATTTCAAGTCTTCCCTTGCTTTTGGCCCATCTTTGGTCCTCTCTGGCATGTTGAGTAGGGTACCAAGCAGACTCTCGCACACGTTCTTTGTGATATGCATGACATCAAGGCTGTGAGGCACACGGTGGATCTTCCAGTACGGCAAGTCCCAGAAAACAGACCTTGTTTTCCATACCTTCAGCAGCGGCTCCGGCGCCTTTCGCTTCTTTCCCGGCTCTGGCGCCTTTTGCTTTTTCCCGGCAGTGGGCAATCTTTCCAATTTTTCAACAGCTCGTCTATTTCCTCGCCGCTCCTCGTACGTGGGCGTCTTCGGGGTTCGGTTTCACCATCGAACAGATCCTTGCGTTTCCTCCATGGGTCATCGTCGTGAAGCCACCTTCGATGTCCCATGAACACGGTTTTCGAAGACCCGGGATCTCTATCTAGCTTCCGATACGTTGTGTCATCCATGCACCTGACGCATCCAGAAAATCCGTGGACCACCTGCCCCGCGAGATATCCGTAACCGAGATAGTCGTGCACCGTCGTGAGCAGTGCGGCTCTCATAGGGAAATATTCTTTCTCTGCGGCGTCTCACGTATTGGCTGGCGTTTTCCACAACGTGTCTAGCTCCTCTTTCAGCAGCCCCAGATACAGATTGATGTCGTTCCCTGGTTGTTTCGGCCCTTCAATTAGCATACTCATATGAATGTACTTCCTCTTCATGCACAACCAGGGGGGAGGTTGTACATCCACACAAACACAGGCCAGGTGCTATGTGTGCTTCTCTGGCTGCCAAACAGATTGACTCCATCAGTGCTCGCGCCCAGCACGATGTTCCTTGGATTGTTCCCAAATTCTGGGTCTTCGAAGTTCAACGCTTGCCACTGGCTTGCATCCTTAGGGTGACTCAGCATCTTGTCTTTTTTATTCATCTCCGGATCATTTCCATCATCTTCCCGCTTCTTCTCCTCCCTATCCGCATGCCAACGCAGGAGCTTTGCTACCTTAGGGTCCGCGAAATACTGCTACAGACGAGGAGTGATCGAAAAGTACCACAGTACTTTTCGAGGAGCTTTCTTCCTGTTCTTGTATCGAATGACGCCGCACACCGGACATATGGTAGACTCGCGTGCTCGTCCTGATAAACGATGCAATTGTTCATGCACACATGGTATTTCACGTGCGGTAAATCCAGAGGACACACGATTTTCTTCGCCTCCTCAAAACTGGTAGGGCACTTGTTCCCCTTGGGAAGACGTTCGTGCCAGAATGACATGTTCTCGTCGAAGCATGCGTCGGTCATTTTGTGTTTTACCTTCATCTCCAGAGCCATGAGCGTTACTTTCAGGCGGGTATCCTCGGGCCTGCATCCTTCATACAATGGAGTAACCGGGTCTATCTCCAGTTGATCCAGCTTAGCTTTCTCTCGGGCGGCAGCTCTTGCGTTATCCGTCTGCTTGAGAAGCAGCTCTTGAATATGAGGGTCCTGCACCCAGCCTCCATCTCATCTGCTCAGGCATCTTCATCTTCATGATCATGCCCTTCGTCTTGATCTTCCTCATCATCATGTCCGGCATCTTCTACATGATGACTGTGTACAGCATCACCGTCGTGATCATGTCCTGGAGATTCTTCGTCTTCTTGCCCGCCCGAGCCACGGTGGTTGTTTTGCTGCCCTTCCTCATTTCTTGCCCGGCCCCCATGGACGACTTCATAGTCATCTTCATCACCTTGCCACCGATAGCAATCCATGAAACCATGCAAGAGCAGGTGGTCCCACACCTGCCCGGAATCCCGGTCCGCAATAAGGCTCTTCAGCTTGCATCTTCAACACGGACATCTTATCTCCGTCTCGTTCTTTTGAAGCATCTCGGCCTTCGCGGAGCTCAAAAACCTATTCACGATGCCTTCGGTCATCGTGTGGACCATGGTCACCTGCGGGGTAGAGCAAAACGATATTTTAGAAGTAGAACCAAGAAAAAATTTGGCATGACTTTCCCTAAAAATAGGACCAAAAAGAATGCATAGTGCCAAAATTCTCGCCGAATCGGAAATGAATCAACATTCCGGCAAAATATTGGCAACTATCGCATTTCAAATACTGGTACCTGCAAACACAAACATATATGCAACACCACAAACATATGCAACACCACAAACATACATAGATCTAGTTAGGCCACAAAAAGTGCATGTGCACGTTGTTGGAGCGAGCTAGGGGAGAAAAAAAGTAGATCTACAACATAAAGATAGCTGTCCCCTTACTTACCTATCGAAAAAGGTAATTTAACCACTTAATTTTGATGAATCTATGGTGCAAATGAGGTGAGGAGGAGGAGGCAGCCGACAAGCTTGGAGAAGGAGGTGGAGGGAATGAAGTGGGGAAAGTGAGTGTGTAGGTGTGGCTGTCCAAAGTATCTAGCTGGTCTCAGGTTACTAATGGCGCACCACCCACACATGCGTCATTAGTAACCCAACACACTAATGGCGCACCTGCTGGCAGTGCGCCATTAGTAGTTTTGCAAAAAAATAAAAAATAATATATATATACTAATGGCACACCGTTGCGTAGTGCGCCATTAGTAATGGCGCACTATGACACAGTGTGCCATTAGTAGTTTTGCAAAAAAAAACAGTAGTGGCGCACTGTGTGGCTGGTGCGCCATTACTAGTTAGAACTAGTAATGGCGCATTTTGCCTGGATGCGCCATTAGTATGTTTGGAAAAATGAAAAAAGAATTGTTACCAGTGGCGCACCGTGTGTCTGGTGCGCCATTAGTGTCTTCCACACTAATGGCGCATCAGCACATGGTACGCCATTAGTATATACTAGCGGCGCACCACTTGTCTGGTGCGCCATTAGTGTCAATTTCATCTATAGCCCCTTTCCTAGTAGTGCAGCCAGAGCAAGCTAGCTAGCTAGCTCACGCAGGCACCGCTGCCAGCCGGAGCTAGCTAGCCATCTGCGACCGCCGCTTGCTGCTGCTGCTGCTTGTCGTTGCTCCCGCTTGCCGTCCACAGCTGCTGCTTGCTTCCGCCACTGCTTCTCGTTGCTCCTGCTTGCCGCTGGCTGCTGTGGCGTTGGGGCTACGGGAGAGAGACCGGCCATCGCCCACAGAGTTGCTGACGAGCTCCGGTGATGAGCTCGCCGGCGGGACCTGATTGCTTTTTATTTTATTTAACAGGGACTCGATCGCTTTAAAAAATTCTATGGGGACCTGATCGCATTTAAAAAATATTTCGGCCCTGACTTGTCATAACATGTCAACGGTCAACCTGGCGAGTGGACCTTACGATGCCATGCCAGCACTTACATGCGGGCCAGGCCTGTCATAAGCGCGTTTAAAATGGATGAATCGGCCGATTTACAGACATGGTAATTTTTAGGGGAAAATTAGTAAGAAAGTGATAGTTTTCGGCACAAATTTGTAAAATGGTAGTTTGTGGGCACGGTTTGACGAATTGTGGTAGTATTTCGTTAAATACTCTATTCTACAAGATTAAATAGAACTTACTCTATATCAGACCTTTGGGTGATCCATTCCAGATTGAACGAGATGCTAGAATCAGAAATTTCAGCCGACATGCTCCACTTGCTTTCATCAAACACTAGAAACATGCCGGCTGGTCCACATTCACACACTAGAAATGAGAGGAACCATGGGGTGTAGCAAAATTTGGCAATGATATGTTCATAGGTGATAGGTTGCATCACATGCACACACTAGAAACAAGCCGGTTGCTCCACCGAATACCAAGTTACCAACCACAGCTCATCGCAAGGCATCATACAGAGAGGGACTGAAAACTCCGAGGGGGCTTCTGGAAGGAGTTCTCAGTTCGAGGGCTGAAATAGATGAGGAGCAATTCAGTCGGGATCTGCGGACGAGCGAGCGTAGGGGGATTCAGTCGGGATCCGAATCTTAGCTTGGGGAAGATGTGGGAGGCGAAGACGCCCTGCACGCTGGTGGCGACTGGCGAGGAGCCACGCTTGGTGCTTGAACCGACCTCATCAGCGTCAAAGCGCACTAGTAGAAAACAGGGCTTTGGTTCGGGCATGGCAAGCCCATTAGTCCCGGTTTAGTCGCGAACCGGGATCAATGGGGGCATTCGTCCCGGTTCGTGAGCCCAGGGGGTGGCCGGGGCCTCGTGGGCATTGGTCCCGGTTCATATGGACCCATTTGTCCCGGTTCTAGGCACGAACCGGGACCAATGGGCCTCGCTCCTGGCCCAAAACCATTGGTCCCGGTTCTTGGCTTGAACTGGGGCAGAAGGCAGGGCTTTAGACCCGGTTCCAGCCACGAACAGGGACAAATGAGTTGCCTATATATACCCCATCGCTGCAGCAGAGCACTCCACAGTGCTTTGCTTTTTCTGGCCGGCGAGGAGAGGGCATTTGGGTGCTCCAGCTCACCTCCTATGCACATGAGGTGTTTGATGAAATGCCCGAGCCACACTAGTTAAGCTTTCTCCTGTCGAAGCTCGACCTCCAAACTCCATTTTCCCCGAGATTTGCATAGGTTTAGCGGTCCGTCATGTCCCGTCCCCGTCTTCACCACCGTCGATCGCCCGCGCCGATCTCGTCGCCGGCACCACCGTGGTGAGCCTCTTGTTCTTATCTTCTTTCTGAAAGAAAATAATTCTTACTTTAGATAGATACTTGTCTAATTTTCTAACTTTTATAATTGCTTGTTATTATATAGTGTGATGGTTTTGGTATCCGCCGCTGTCGGCCCTCGTCATGTCTATGATTCAGATATGGTATATATTATGTTTTTATAACTATTTGGTTCATTTATTGTTTATGACAATTATGCCGACCAATGTGACATAGATTTTATTTATGTAGGAGGTAGTTGAACCGGAAATTCCAACCGACCCTATTGTCAAGAGGTTAAATTTAGTTGAAGAAGAAAACAATTACTTGAAGGAAAAAATAAAAAAATTGAGGAGGAGAAGATGATACTGGAGTTGCATGTTGCGGATGTCGTCGATGATCACAAGATCAAGAAGGATGCAATGCGGTTGAAAATTAGAAAGATTACAAAATATGCCATTCATACCGAGGCTTGGTATCATTATACCGTTGGATCAATTTTTACCTTGGTTGTGATTATGATCGCATTTGTTGTTGCATTGAAAGGTTTTACATAGTTTCAATGTATGGTTTAACTAGATGCTCTGGAGAGCTATATCTTGTTCAATGAGAACTATGTATGTACTTTGTTTTTAATGTGATGATGAACTTTTATTAATTTGGTCACTTATCTATTCATGAGAGCTATATGTTGCCTTCAATTTCAGGGTCTTATAGCTCAAAATAATCAGTAAATGCATGAAAAAAACAAATGAAGTCAGAAAGGATTAAAAATTGATGATGTGGCTTTGAATTGTGCATTTTGAACACAGAAAAACTATGGAGTTCAAATAAGTTAAAAAAATGAAATCCCTTTGTAACAGAAGAGTTTCGGTATGAAACCCTGATACTTCAAAAGAGATTGTCCGTTTTGTACATGAAGTGCATCCAGTTTTTGCCGTAACCCTCTCTATTTTCTTGCACATGCTATGTGGATGAAATGATGATACCATGCCAACTTTCAACCTTTTCAGAGTTCATTTGAAATGCTTTTCAATTTCAGGGTCTTATAACTCAAAATAATTAGTAAATGCATGAAAAATAACAAATGAAGTCAGAAAGGGTTGAAAATTGATGATGTGGCTTTGAATGGTGCATTTTGAACACCGAAAGACTATGGAGTTCAAATAAGTTAAAAAAATTAAATCCCTTTGTAACAGACGAGTTTCCGTATGAAACCCTGATACTTCGAAAGAGATTGTCCGTTTTGTACACGGAGTGCATCCAGTTTTTGTCGTAACCCTCTCTACTTTCTTGCACATGCTATGTGGATGAAATGATGATACCATGCCAACTTTCAACCTTTTCAGAGTTCATTTGAAATGCTTTTCAATTTCAGGGTCTTATAGCTCAAAATAATCAGTAAATGCATGAAAAATAACAAATGAAGTCAGAAAAGGTTGAAAATTGATGATGTGGCTTTGAATGGTTCATTTTGAACACAGAAAAACTATGGAGTTTCTGTTCAAAATCATTAAAAGCAAAAAGAATTTTCATAAAGAACTTTTTTTGTTACAAACTTTAATAGAAAAAAGAATTATCATAAAATAAAATAAATAAGTAATTAGAAACAAAAAAATAAAAAAATAAGTATTTTGTTATAAGTAGAAACAAAACAAAATAAATAAAGCAAAAAAGAAAACAAAAAAACTGAGAAAAAAATAAAAAAATTGCCACCTACTCGGCCAGCACGGCCTGAATACGACTAGGAACCCATCCATGGAGTTTCTGTTCAAAATCATTAAAAGCAAAAAGAATTTTCATAAAGAACTTTTTTTGTTACAAACTTTAATAGGAAAAAGAATTATCATAAAATAAAATAAATAAGTAATTAGAAACAAAATAAAATAAAATAAAATAAAATAAGTATTTTGTTGTAAGTAGAAACAAAACAAAATAAATAAGGCAAAAAAGAAAACAAAAAAACTGAGAAAAAGTAAAAAAAAATTGCCACCTACTGGGCCACCACGGCCTGAATATGACTAAAAACCCATCCATGTGCCAGGATTCAGGCCCGTAGAAGGCCCAGTAGGCCCATAGGCATAGAAGTGTTAGATTTGGCCCATAGGCCTGCAATTCAGAGGAGTTCGAAAGGGAAGAAGCAACCGATCTTATAAACAGGTGTCGAACACTCTCAACTAGCGAGGTGGGACTAAACTCCCACCACCACGCCGATGTGCAAGGCCTTTGGTCCCGGTTGGTGGCACCAACCGAGACTAAGGGGGGAATTGGTCTTGGTTCGTGGCACCAACCGGGACCAATGCCCACCCTTTAGTCCCAGTTGATGCCACCAACCGGGACCAAAGGCCTCTGCTTCCCGCCCTTTGGGCTGCTGAAAAGAGATCTTTGGTCCCGGTTGGTGGCACCAACTGGGACTAAAGGGGGCATTGGTCCCGGTTGGTGCCATGAACCGGTACCAATGCCCTGGGTATATAATAAAACACTTAGCAGTTTCGACGAAATCCATCACTTCTTCTCCCCCGACGCCCTTGTTCCTCCTCGCCGTCACCGCCCCACGCCCCTGCTCCACCTTGCCGTCTCCGCCGCCACCGACGCTGTCAGGCTGCTCAACGTCACCGTCCCCGCCGCCACCGACGCCGTCAGGCTGCTCAACGTCCCTGTCGCTGCCGCCGCCGCTGACGTCCTCTGCCCTGCTACCTCTTGAGCACTTGCGTTGGTTTTCCCTTGAAGAGGAAAGGGTGGTGCAACAAAGTAGCGTAAGTATTTCCCTCAGTTTTTGAGAACCAAGGTATCAATCTAGTAGGAGGCTACGCGCCTGTCCCTCGCACCTACACAAACAAATAAATCCGTTCAACCAACGCGGTAAGGGGTTGTCAATCCCTACACGGTAACTTACAAGAGTGATATCTGATAGATAAGATAAGATAATATTTGGTATTTTTATGATAAAGATGCAAAGTAAAATAAAAGGCAATGAAAATAACTAAGTGTTGGAAGATTAATATGATGGAAGATAGACCCGGGGGCCATAGGTTTCACTAGTGGCTTCTCTCAAGAGCATAAGTATTTTACGGTGGGTGAACAAATTACTATTGAGCAATTGACAAAATTGAGCATAGTTATGAGAATATCTAGGTATGATCATGTATATAGGCGTCACGTCCGAGTCAAGTAGACTGACTCCTGCCTGCATCTACTACTATTACTCCACACATCGACCGCTATCCAGCATGCATCTAGAGTATTAAGTTCAAGAGAACAGAGTAACGCTTTAAGCAAGATGACATGATGTAGAGGGATAAACTCATGCAATATGATGAAAACCCCATCTTGTTATCCTCGATGGCAACAATACAATACATGCCTTGCTGCCCCTACTATCACTGGGAAAGGACACCACAAGATTGAACACAAAGCTAAGCACTTCTCCCATTGCAAGAAAGATCAATCTAGTAGGCCAAACCAAACTGATAATTGGAAGAGACTTGCAAAGATAACCAATCATACGTAAAAGAATTCAGAGAAGATTCAAATATTGTTCATAGATAAACTTGATCATAAACCCACAATTCATCGATGTCAACAAACACACCGCAAAAGAAGATTACATCGAATAGATCTCCACAAGAGAGGGGGAGAACTTTGTATTAAGATCCAAAAAGAGAGAAGAAGATATGTAGCTAATAACTATGGACCCGAAGTTCTGAGGTAAACTACTCACACTTCATCGGAAGGGCTATGGTGTTGATGTAGAAGCCCTCCGTGATCGATGCCCCCTCCGGCGGAGCTCCGGAACAGGA
>NC_041384.1:689063836-689069782 GCF_002162155.2 Triticum dicoccoides
CCTACCTTGTGGCTTCCCTGTTGGTTGCTTGATGTAGGGTCCAAGTCTCCTGGATCTTGTTCGTTCCAAAAATCACGTTCCCGAAGGTTTCATTCCGTTTGGACTTCGTTTGATATTCCTTTTCTTCGAAACCCTAAAATAGGCAAAAAAACATCAATTCTGAGCTGGGCCTCCAGTTAGTAGGTTAGTCCAAAAAATAATATAAAAGTGTATAATAAAGCCCAATAATGTCCAAAACAGAAGATAATATAGCATGGAACAATCAAAAATTATAGATACGTTGGAGACGTATCAAGCATCCCCAAGCTTAATTCCTGCTCGTCCTCGAGTAGGTAAATGATAAAAACAGAATTTTTGATGTGGAATGCTACTAGGCATAATTTCAATGTAATTCTTCTTAATTGTGGCATGAATATTCAGATCCAAAAGATTCAAGACAAAAGTTTAATATTGACATAGAAATAATAATACTTCAAGCATACTAACTAAGCAATTATGTCTTCTCAAAATAACATGGCCAAAGAAAGTTCATCCCTACAAAATCATATAGTTTAGTCATGCTCCATTTTCGTCACACAATAATGCTCTCATCATGCACAACCCCGATGACAAGCCAAGCAATTGTTTCATATTTAGTAATCTGAAACTTTATAAACCTTCACGCAATACATGAGCGTGAGCCATGGATATAGCACTATGAGTGGAATAGAGTATAATGATGGGGGTTATGTGGAGAAGATAAAAAAGGAGAAAGTCTCACATCAACGAGGCTAATCAATGAGCTATGGAGATGCCCATCGATTGATGTTAATGCAAGGAGTAGGGATTGCCATGCAACATATGCACTAGAGCTATAAATGTATGAAAGCTCAACAAAAGAAACTAGTGGGTGTGCATCCAACTTGCTTGCTCACGAAGACTTAGGGCACTTGAGGAGGCCCATTGTTGGAATATACAAGCCAAGTTCTATAATGAAAAATTCCCACTAGTATATGAAAGTGACAAAACAAGAGACTCTCTATCATGAAGATCATGGTGCTACTTTGAAGCACGAGTGTGGAAAAAAAAGAGAGTAGCATTGTCCCTTTTCATTCCCTTCTTTGGGCCTTTTTTGGCCTTTCTCTTCTTTTTTATTGGGACAATGCTCTATTAAATGATGATCATCACACTTCTATTTATTTACATCTCAATGATTACAACTCGATACTAGAACAAGGTATGACTCTATATGAATGCCTCCGGCGGTGTACCAGGATATGCAATGAACCAAGAGTGACATGTATGAAATAATTATGAATGGTGGCTTTGCCAAAAATACGATGTCAACTACATGATCATGCTAAGCAATATGACAATGATGAATGTGTCATGATAAATGGGATGGTGGAATTTGCATGGCAATATATCTCGCAATGGCTATGGAAATGCCATAATAGGTAGGTATATGGTGGCTGTTTTGAGGAAGATATAAGGAGGTTTATGTGAGAAAGAGCGTATCATATCACGGGGTTTGGATGCACCGGCAAAGTTTGCACCAACTCTCAATGTGAGAAAGGGCAATGGACGGTACCGAAGAGGCTAGCAATGATGGAAAGGTCAGAGTGCGTATAATCCATGGACTCACCATTAGTCATAAAGAACTCATATACTTATTGCAAAAATATACAAGTCATCAAAAACCAAGGACCACGCGCATGCTCCTAGGGGTATAGATTGGTAGGAAAAGACCATCGCTCATCCCCGGCCGCCACTCATAAGGAGGACAATCAAAGAACACCTCATGTTTCAAATTTGTTACATAACGTTTACCATACGTGCATGCTACGGGACTTGCAAACTTAAACACAAGTATTTCTCAATTTCACAACTACTCAACTAGCACAACTTTAATATCACTACCTCCATATCTCAAAACAATCATCAAGCATCAAACTTCTCTTAGTATTCAAAACACTCATAATAAAGTTTTTACTAATCTTGAATACCTAGCATATTAGGATTATTTAAGCAAATTACCATGCTATTTAAGACTCTAAAAATAATCTAAGTGAAGCATGAGATATCAATAGTTTCTATAAAACAAATCCACCACCGTGTCTAAAAGATATAAGTGAAGTACTAGAGCAAAACTATATAACTCAAAAGATATAAGTGAAGCACACAGAGTATTCTTATAATTTCTGAATCATGTGTGTCTCTCTCAAAAGGTGTGTACAGCAAAGATGATTGTGGTAAACTAAAAAGCAAAGACTCAAATCATACAAGACGCTCCAAGCAAAACACATATCATATGGTGAATAAAAATATCGCTCCAAGTAAAGTTACCGATGGAAGTAGACGAAAGAGGGGATGCCTTCCAGGGCATCCCCAAGCTTTGGCCTTTTGGTGTCCTTAGATTATATTGGGGGTCACATGGGCATCCCCAATCTTAGGCTCTTTCCACTCCTTGTTCCATAATCCATCAAATCCTTACTCAAAACTTGAAAACTTCACAACACAAAACTTAAAGTAGAAAATCTCGTGAGCTCCATTAGCGAAAGAAAACAAAAGACCACTTCAAGGTACTGCAATGAAATCATTATTTATTTATATTGGTGTTAAACCTACTGTATTCCAACTTCTCTATGGTTTATAAACTATTTTACTAGCCATAGATTCATCAAAATAAGCAAACAACACACGAAAAACAGAATCTGTCAAAAACAGAACAGTCCATAGTAATCTGTAGCTAGCGCAAGATATGGAACCCCAAAAATTCTAAAATAAATTTCTGTACGAGAGGAATTAACTATTAATAATCTGCAAAAAGAATTAACTAAAGATAACTTTCCAAATAAAAATGGGAGTAGTTCTCGTGAGCGCTAAAGTTTCCGTTTTTTACAGCAAGATTAACAAGACTTTCCCCAAGTCTTCCCAACGGTTCTACTTGGCACAAACACTAATTAAACACAAAAAACACAACCAAAACAGAGGCTAGATAAATTATTTATTACTAAACAGGAGCAAAAGGTAAGGAATAAAAATAAAATTGGGTTGCCTCCCAACAAGCGCTATCGTTTAACGCCCCTAGCTAGGCATAAAATTTCAATGATGCTCACATGAAAGACAAGAATTGAAGCACAAAGAGAGCATCATAAAACACGTGACAAACACATCTAAGTCTAACATACTTCCTATGCATAGGCATCTTATAGGCAAACAAATTATCAAGGCAAGCAAAAACTAGCATATGCAAGGAAGCGGAAAGAAACAATAGCAATCTCAACATAACGAGAGATAATTTAGTAACATGAAAATTTCTACCACCATATTTTCCTATCTCATAACAATTACATGTAGGATCATAAGCAAATTCAACAAAACAACTATCAGATAAAATATTTTCAACATGATCCACATGCATGCAAAGTTGACACTCTTCCAAAATAGTGGGATTAACATTAACTAAAGTCATGACCTCTCCAAACCCACTTTTATCAAAAACTTCATAATATTGAACATTATCCAAATATGTGGGATCTAAAGTTGACACTCTTACAAACCCACTTTCAATAATATTGCAAACACTATTATCAGTCTCATATTCATCATGGGGCTTAAATAAATTTTCAAGATCAAAATAAGAATCACCCCAATCATGATCATTGCAACAAAAAGTAGTCATAGCAAAACTAGCATCCCCAAGCTTAGGGTTTTGAATATCATTAACACAATTGACATTAAGAGAATTTATAATAACATCATTGCAATCATGCTTTTCATCGAAGGAACTATGAAGTATGGGTGCAATAGCAACGATCTCATGTTTAACATAAGGAACTATAGCAAATTCATATTCATAAATGTTGGCATCATGGCCACAAGAATAGCAAGTGTCATGTTCATCAAGGGATATTTCAATCAAATCATCGGAATCATAATCATCTATAGATTCATGCATACCATTATTTTCTTCCGACGCAACGGTCATTCTTTCAATAAATTCTTTGACATAGACATTATGAGCATAGTTTTCATAGAAATATTTAAGTATGTCAAAATTTTCACTCGTAGAGAGTAATATCATACTTTTCAATCAACGAAGCAACTTTATAAGCACCCTTAAAAGCAACAAATTCTTCAATTCATTCGATATCGTAGTAACTATAAACACCCTTTGCATAAGAAGATAAGATTTCAATATCATTAAACTCACATAGGTAGGGGAGGTGTTTTTTTAGGGTTCTTAGAGCAACAAGTAAAATCACAAATGTCACAAAGATTCCAAGCATAACACAGCAATCTGTTTATTTGATTCCATAAGAGTCTCCTTTTTTTAGACAAACGGTGACGCACAAAATGAGCATGCTCATCTAAAGATTTCCAATCAACTAGGCTAGTTGGGGTTTCAGCACAAGCGCATAAGGATTGAAGATGATCTAAGTAGAACACTTTAAGTGGATCCATATCAATAGATTTTTAGCAAGCAAAGATGCAAGCAAATAGAAGGCACATGGAAACACAAACAAGGATACATACGAGAAGAAGGCAAACAAAAGAAGAGGCAAATAAAACGGCAAGGGTGAAGTGGGGGGAGAGGAAAACGAGAGGCAAATGGAAAATAATGTAATGCGGGAGATAAGGGTTTGTGATGGGTACTTGGTATGTTGACTTTTGCGTAGACCTCCCCGGCAACGGTGCCAGAAATCCTTCTTGCTACCTCTTGAGCACTTGCGTTGGTTTTCCCTTGAAGAGGAAAGGGTGGTGTAGCAAAGTAGCATAAGTATTTCTGTTAGTTTTTGAGAACCAAGGTATCAATCCGGTAGGAGGCTACGCGCCACTCCCTCGCACCTACACAAAACAAATAAATCCTCGCAACCAATGCGATAAGGGGTTGTCAATCCCTACACAGTCACTTACGAGAGTGAGATATGATAGATAAGATAAGATAATATTTTTGGTATTTTTATGATAAAGATGCAAAGTAAAATAAAAGGCAATGAAAATAACTAAGTGTTGGAAGATTAATATGATGGAAGATAGACCCGGGGGCCATAGGTTTCACTAGTGGCTTCTCTCAAGAGCATAAGTATTTTACGGTGGGTGAACAAATTATTGTTGAGCAATTGATAGAATTGAGCATAGTTATGAGAATATCTAGGTATGATCATGTATATAGGCGTCACGTCCGAGTCAAGTAGACTGACTCCTGCCTGCATCTACTACTATTACTCCACACATCGACCGCTATCCAGCATGCATCTAGAGTATTAAGTTCAAGAGAACAGAGTAACGCTTTAAGCAAGATGACATGATGTAGAGGGATAAACTCATGCAATATGATGAAAACCCCATCTTGTTATCCTCGATGGCAACAATACAATACGTGCCTTGTTGCCCCTACTATCACTGGGAAAGGACACCGCAAGATTGAACCCAAAGCTAAGCACTTCTCACATTGCAAGAAAGATCAATCTAGTAGGCCAAACCAAACTGATAATTCGAAGAGACTTGCAAAGGTAATCAATCATACATAAAAGAATTCAGAGAAGATTCAAATATTGTTCATAGATAAACTTGATCATAAACCCACAATTCATCGATCTCAACAAACACACCGCAAAAGAAGATTACATCGAATAGATATCCACAAGAGAGGGGGAGAACTTTGTATTGAGATCCAAAAAGAGAGAAGAAGCCATCTAGCTAATAACTATGGACCCGAAGGTCTGAGGTAAACTACTCACACTTCATCGGAAGGGCTATGGTGTTGATGTAGAAGCCCTCCGTGATCGATGCCCCCTGCGGCAGAGCTCCGGAACATGCCCCAAGATGGGATCTCGTGGATACAGAAAGTTACGGTGGTGGAATTAGGGTTTTGGCTCCGTCTCTGATCGTTTGGGGGACATAGGTATATATAGGAGGAAGAAGTACGTCGGTGGAGCAACAGGGGGCCCATGAGGGTGG
>NC_041384.1:689069941-689070835 GCF_002162155.2 Triticum dicoccoides
GGGTAGGCGCGCCCCCTACCTCGTGGCTTCCCTGTTGGTTGCTTGACGTAGGGTCCAAGTCTCCTGGATCTTGTTCGTTCCAAAAATCACGTTCCCAAAGGTTTCATTCTGTTTGGACTTTGTTTGATATTCCTTTTCTTTGAAACCCTAAAATAGGCAAAAAAACAGCAATTCTGGGCTAGGCCTCCGGTTAGTAGGTTAGTCCCAAAAATAATATAAAAGTGTATAATAAAGCCCAATAATGTCCAAAACAGAATATAATATAGCATGGAGCAATCAAAAATTATAGATACGTTGGAGACGTATCATGCCCCGATGACGGCGTCGACCCTCGCGCCCCTGCCGGCCTCGACGCGCCGCCCACCTTGCCCCGCCGCCCCCTGTGAGCCCCAGCCTGCTCCCGCACTCCTCCCCTTGTCCCGTGCCCCTGCCCTGCCCCGCCGGCGCCGACGCCGTCCCCTGCGCCGTGCCCCTCCGCCCCTGCGCCGTGCTATTAGATTTTTAGATGTTTTTAGATGCTGTTTTAGATGTTTTACATGTTTTTTAGATTATTTTAGTTTATGTTTAGTTTAGTTTTAAGATTAGAAAATTTTCAGATGTGTAGTTATATTTATTTAGATGTGTAGTTAATTTAGATGTTATAATTTGTTCATAAAATTGTGCACTTTTGTATAGAAACTTTATTTTTTTCATGTGTACGAAAATATAGAGTGAAAACGAAAACAAACATATAAGAAAAACAAAGGAAAAAATGAAGAAGGAAAAGAAAACCGCCCGGCCCGACCACCATGCATTTTCATAAAGTGTTTCCACCGAGTCCATGTTGCACCGATCGAGCACCCGCGGCGAAGCAAGTCTTTTTTAAGGTAGTTCTTTGTTAAAGTGAGGGGGGAC
>NC_041384.1:689071261-689074343 GCF_002162155.2 Triticum dicoccoides
GAAGAGGAAGAAGAAGAAAAAAAGAGGAGAAGAAGAAGGAATAGAGGAGTGGAAATCTATTTTTTCTTCTACTCCTCTATTCCTTCTTCTTCTCATCTTTTTTTTCTTCTTATTTTTTATTGAGAATGAGGGTGTCGAGGATCGCCGAGCGGTCGAGGGTCGGGAACTAGGGCAGAGGGTCGAGGGTCACCGAGGGGTCGATGGTTTGAGGGGCGAGGGTCGTCGAGGGGTCGAGGGTCGAGGAACACCGAGGAGTTTTGTTGAATCCTTTGACACTAGCTAGACAAACGTGAAGCGTTGCCGAGGCCACCCCAAACCCGGACCTCTTGCTCGACCAAAACTCTCGAGGACACCCAAACCCTAGAAAAAAACAATGTCGGTCTCCTACCCCCTCCCATCGCGTCCCTACCTGAGAAACTCTCTCGAGGCCATACAAATTCACCAAGTTAAAAGAGTGTTGTCGTCGAGGCCACCCCAAACCCTTGAAGCATTGTCGAGGCCACCCCAAACCCTAGAGAAGCGTCGAGGCCACTAATATGATTCCTTGTTGTGATTAGCTAGCTAGTTCTACGTTGCCACTAATATATCCATTTGTCATGTTTGAATAATAATTGCCATGTTGTAAATATTTGCAAAAACTATGGAGCACCCCCGAGACGAAGCAAAAGAAGCGGTGTTGGGGGACATAATCGCAGCCGGAAGTGATGCCGTCATGTCGTTTCTCAACGAAACCGATGGTCTGGAAGGACAGGGTGAAGAAGCAGGCTACGGTGATCGAACAATGGAGGAGGAAGGACATGATTATGATGGCTTCGGTGACCAAATTCTGGTGGAAGAAGGACACCTTGATGACGGCTCCGGTGATCGAATGCCGGTGGAACAAGGACACCGTGATGACGGCTCCGATGACCGAATGGAGTCCAGCCAGGTATATATATTAATTAAGCATGTGCTGACTATAGCTAATTGATGCATTAATTGTTTTTGGTATGTATACATATTAATTAATAATCTCGTCTTTCTTCTTTTTTCTAGCCCTCCGGATCGAGCACAACTTCGGTAAAGAAACGAGGCCCGAAGAAAAAGTTGCGCTCGGATGAAAGGTTTGAGATCACAACAATCACGCGCGATGGCAAGCCGGTTGAACCCATCCGGATAAAGGAAGCATTTGCTGCTCAGTGCGGGGTTCTTGTTAGGGACAAGATCCCGATCAGCATCCACCAATGGTATAAGCTGGCTAAAGATGACCCTGAGGTGTCTTATTTCAACGATATGCAGAAAGAAGATTTTTGGACCGCGCTGAAGGCAAATTTCACCTTACCGCCAGAGGAGGATCCGAAGAAGCTAGTTATAGAGCAATTGATCAAGTGTCATGCTCTTAAGAAGATGGCAGAACTATTCAGGAGGTGGAAGAATGAGCTGAAAACATCGTTTGTCGACAAAGAAGAGACACCAGAATTCACCGGCCGGTATGAGAAGCTCAGAGATTAGTGGGGCGACTTTGTGGCCCACAAGACATCGGACAAGAGTAAGAAGATGTCAGCGACAAACAAGAAAAATGCCGCAAAGAAGAAGCTTCACCATTGCACGGGGTCAGGTGGCTACCTCAAAGCCCGGCCATTGTGGGCCAAGGCTGAGAATGACCTACTTGATAAAGGGGTCGAACCAGAGACATTGAACTGGCCAGACCGTTGCCGGACTTGGTTCTTCGGGGTTGGCGGAACCTTGGACCCTGTATCAGGGAAGTGCCGTTGGACGAACGAGCAAATGAGAATACCCATCATGAAGCTTCGGCAGTATATCGATGCAGCGCAGCAAGGGACGTTCGTTCCAGACAGAGAGAACGGCGAGCTCACAATGGCCCTCGGGAATCCTGAGAACCCTGGACGAGGCACGCCAGGCTCCATTCCATGGAAGGCTGGGTTTCCGGACGCAGATGGTTACAAATGCCAGGAGAGGAGGAAGAAAGTGGAGCAGATCCAAATTCAGGCGCTGCACGCAAGGGTACAAGCGATAGAGCAACGAGAAGCAGATCGCAACAAGCGACCCGCCGACGCTTCCCCCGAAGCTACCCCGCCATCTCAGTGGAGAAGCAGCATGGCTTCCACCGAGCTGCAGCAGCTGGAGCTTGTCTTCACGGCTCCTGCTAGCTACCCCGTGGACTTAATCATGAAGTCTCAAAATTGCCACCTTATGACGCAATGGATGAAAATGAAAGTCAAGGCGGTTGTTGGCTCTGTTGCACCTCCTGAACCTGGCGCAACTTTTCACTGTCGGCCGATTCCAGAAGGATGTGCTAGGGTGATGGTGGATGAAATAACGGACGGATTTGAGGACCTCGAGCTTAACCACCCTACGGGTGAAGGGGAGACTCGGTTGGGTTCTTTTCTATTGACTCCATGCCTATGGTGGAAGGAGCTCATCAACCTTCCGAACTGGACCCCTCCGTCTCCTCCTCCTCCTCCGGCGAGTCAGGGTACTCCGCCTCCTCCTCCGGCAAGTGATCAGGGCACTGAACCTCCTTCTCCGGCGCGTGGCGGCACTCCGCCTCCTTCTCCGCCTGCGCCGGCGTGCCCGAGCAGCCAGCCCACTCCTTCTCCGCCTCGTCAGCAAGGGCGGAAGAGACCCGCCGCCACTCCGGCTGCTCCGGCACGTCATAGTCCTCCTCCTTTGCCTCGTAAGCAAGGAAAGAAGACAGACGCAACCGCTCCGTCTGCTCCGGCGTCTAGCAGTACAGCCAGAGGCGGGAGGCAATACAGATTTGGTCCTTCTCTGAAGACTCGAGAGAAGTTACCATACGAGAGGACCCAGAGGAAAACGAGAAGATCGTGCGAGACGAAGTGAGGAACTTCTTTGAGGGGGTGAAAGCAAAGGAACATCCACCTCCGGAGGAGAAGATAGATCCGGTGAAAGCGAAGCGCACTACGGAAGCCCTGAAAAAACCACCAAAGTCTCCGCCGAAAGGCAACTATGAGCGCATTATTCAAAGGTCATTTATCGAAGCGGAGCGGTCGGGAAGTACTGTAAGTGATCAAAGGTTAGCGGAACGACGAGCTGGGAAAAAAATTGCCCAGCTCGGCGA
>NC_041384.1:689074574-689117338 GCF_002162155.2 Triticum dicoccoides
GATATCATCGCTAATGATTCGAGGATGGTGCCCGGTTATAACAATCTTGAAGATTACCTTCTCGACGATGTACATTATGAATTCTTGGAGGTGGAAGAACACAGATATGAGTACGGGAAGCCTCTCGTCAAATATGAAAGGTCTCTAACAACGATGATGCGAAGATTCCATGATTGGTACATGAAAACATGCAGAGAGTCTGGGGGCGAATACTTTGACACTGGGAGTTAAAGAGGAGCATGACCTCGTTGGAACTGATCTGTTGGATGTTCCATTTGAGGAGTTCTTCCAGTTTTTCAATCAAAAGGCCCTCGATAAACTAACGGTCACTTGCTACTGTCTGTAAGTACTACTTCTGTCATTAAGTATCTATATATAGGTCAGCTCTTTCATTGCATGTATTTATAATTATCGTCACTATATTATGCAGATTGAAGATCGCCGAATTGAAGAAAAGACAAATCGGTGATATTGGGTTCATTAACCCAAATATCATAGATGCATATTCGGTTGAATTTCAGGAAAAAGATACCGAGGCCAACTTGCTACGATCGTTGGTATTAAATCAAAACAAAGCTATAATACTCTTTTCTTACAACTTCAAATGAGTGTTATTTTCTTGTGCATATTCGGTTTCCCTTATTAGTCGAGGTTATAGTAATGTAATTGATGAGTTATGCATGCGTGCACAGGTTCCACTATATTCTCCTAGAGATTAAGCTTGAGCAGGGACTAGTAACCATCTTAGACTCGAGACGAAAAGATCCCAAGGAGTATGCGGACATGACTCAAATTCTCGAGAAGTAAGTGAAGGAAATATGCCCTAGAGGCAATAATAAAGTTATTATTTATTTCCTTATATCATGATAAAAGTTTATTATTCATGCTAGAATTGTATTAACCGGAAACATAATACATGTGTGAATACATAGACAAACAGAGTGTCACTAGTATGCCTCTACTTGACTAGCTCGTTAATCAAAGATGGTTATGTTTCCTAACCATGGACAAAGAGTTGTCATTTGATTAACGGGATCACATCATTAGTTGAATGATCTGATTGACATGACCCATTCCATTAGCTTAGCATCCGATCGTTTAGTATGTGGCTATTGCTTTCTTCATGACTTATACATGTTCCTATAACTATGAGATTATGTAACTCCCGTGTGCCGGAGGAACACTTTGTGTGCTACCAAACGTCACAACGTAACTGGGTGATTATAAAGGTGCTCTACAGGTGTCTCCAAAGGTACATGTTGGGTTGACGTATTTCGAGATTAGGATTTGTCACTCCGATCGTCGGAGAGGTATCTCTGGGCCCTCTCGGTAATGCACATCACTTAAGCCTTGCAAGCATTGCAACTAATGAGTTAGTTGCGGGATGATGTATTACGGAACGAGTAAAGAGACTTTCCAGTAACGAGATTGAACTAGGTATTGGATACCGACGATCGAATCTCGGGCAAGTAACATACCGATGACAAAGGGAACAACGTATGTTGTTATGCGGTCTGACCGATAAAGATCTTCATAGAATATGTAGGAGCCAATATGGGCATCCAGGTTCCGCTATTGGTTATTGACCTGAGACATGTCTCGGTCATGTCTACATTGTTCTCGAACCCGTAGGGTCCGCATGCTTAAGGTTTCTCTGACAGTTATATTATGAGTTTATACGTTTTGATGTACCGAAGGTTGTTCGGAGTCCCGGATGTGATCACGGACATGACGAGGAGTCTCGAAATGGTCGAGACATAAAGATTGATATATTGGAAGCCTATGTTTGGATATCGGAAGTGTTCCGGGTGAAATCGGGATTTTACCGGAGTACCGGGAGGTTACCGGAACCCCCCGGGAGCTATATGGGCCTTAGTTGGCCATAGTGGAAGAAGAGGAGAGGCGGCCAGGGCTGGGCCACGCGCCCCTCCCCCCTAGCCCGAATAGGACAAGGAGAGAGGGGGCCGGCGCCCCCCTCCTTCTCTCTCCCTCTTTTCCCACCTCGCGAATCCTATTCCAACTAGGATTGGGGGGAAGTCCTACTCCCGGAGGGAGTAGGACTCCTCCTGGCGCGCCCTATGATGGCCGGCCGGCCTCCCCCTTTTGAACCTTTATATACGGAGGTAGGGGCACCCCTAGAGACACAAGTTGATCCACGTGATCATATTCTTAGCCGTGTGCGGTGCCCCCTTCCACCATAGTCCTCGATAATATTGTAGCGGTGCTTAGGCGAAGCCCTGCGACAGTAGTACATCAAGATCGTCACCACGCCGTCGTGCTGACGGAACTCTTCCCCGACACTTTGCTGGATCGGAGTCCGGGGATCTTCATCGAGCTGAACGTGTGCTAGAACTCGGAGGTGCCGTAGTTTCGGTGCTTGATCGGTCGGGCCGTGGAGACGTACAACTACATCAACCAAACGCTTCCGTTGTCGATCTACAAGGGTACGTAGATCACACTCTCCCCTCTCATTGCTATGCATCACCATGATCTTGTGTGTGTGTAGGAATTTTTTTTAAAATTAGTACGTTCCCCAACAGTGGCATCCGAGCCTAGGTTTTATGTGTTGATGTTATATGCACGAGTAGAACACAAGTGAGTTGTGGGCGATATAAGTCATACTGCTTACCAGCATGTCATACTTTGGTTCGACGGTATTGTTGGACGAAGCGGCCCGGACTGACATTACGCGTACGCTTACGCGAGACCGGTTCTCCCGACGTGCTTTGCACATAGGTGGCTTGCGGGTGACAGTTTCTCCAACTTTAGTTGAACCGAGTGTGGCTACGCCCGGTCCTTGCGAAGGTTAAAACAGCACCAACTTGACAAACTATCGTTGTGGTTTTGATGCATAGGTAAGATTGGTTCTTGCTTAAGCCCGTAGCAGCCACGTAAAACTTGCAACAACAAAGTAGAGGACGTCTAACTTGTTTTTGCAGGGCATGTTGTGATGTGATATGGTCAAGACATGATGCTAAATTTTATTGTATGAGATGATCATGTTTTGTAACCGAGTTATCGGCAACTGGCAGGAGCCATATGGTTGTCGCTTTATTGTATGCAATGCAATTGCGCTGTAATGCTTTACTTTATCACTAAGCGGTAGAGATAGTCGTGGAAGCATAAGATTGGCGAGACGACAACGATGATACGATGGAGACCAAGGTGTCGCACCGGTGACGATGGTGATCATGACGGTGCTTCGAAGATGGAGATCACAGGCACAAGATGATGATGGCCATATCATATCACTTAAATTGATTGCATGTGATGTTTATCTTTTATGCATCTTATCTTGCTTTGATTGACGGTAGTATTATAAGATGATCTCTCACTAAATTATCAAGATAAAAGTGTTCTCCCTGAGTATGCACCGTTGCCAAAGTTCGTCGTGCCCAGACACCACGTGATGATCGGGTGTGATAAGCTCTACGTCCATCTACAACGGGTGCAAGCCAGTTTTGCACACGCAGAATACTCAGGTTAAAATTGACGAGCCTAGCATATGCAGATATGGCCTCGGAACACTGAGATCGAAAGATCGAGCGTGAATCATATAGTAGATATGATCAACATAACAATGTTCACCATTGAAAACTACTCCATTTCACGTGATGATCGGTTATGGTTTAGTTGATTTGGATCACGTGATCACTTAGAGGATTAGAGGGATGTCTATCTAAGTGGGAGTTCTTTAAGTAATTTGATTAATTGAACTTAAATTAATCATGAACTTAGTACCTGATAGTATCTTGCTTATGTATGTTTGATTGTAGATAGATGGCCCGTGATGTTGTTCCGTTGAATTTTAATGCGTTCCTTGAGAAAGCAAAGTTGAAAGATGATGGTAGCAATTACACGGACTGGGTCTGTAACTTGAGGATTATCCTCATTGCTGCATAGAAGAATTACGTCCTGGAAGCACTGCTAGGTGCCAGGCCTGCTGCTGGAGCAACACCAGATGTTATGAATGTCTGGCAGAGCAAAGCTGATGACTACTCGATAGTTCAGTGTGCCATGCTTTACGGCTTAGAATCGGGACTTCAACGACGTTTTAAACGTCATGGAGCATATGAGATGTTCCAGGAGTTGAAGTTAATATTTCAAGCAAATACCCGGATTGAGAGATATGAAGTCTCCAATAAGTTCTATAGCTGCAAGATGAAGGAGAACAACTCTGTCAGTGAGCATATACTCAAAATGTCTGGGTATAATAATCACTTGATTCAGATGGGAGTTAATCTTCCAGATGATTGCGTCATTGACAGAATTCTCCAATCACTGCCACCAAGCTACAAGAGCTTCGTGATGAACTATAATATGCAAGGGATGAATAAGACTATTCCCGAGCTCTTCGCAATGCTGAAAGCTGCGGAGGTAGAAATCAAAAAGGAGCATCAAGTGTTGATGGTCAACAAGACCAATAGTTTCAAGAAAAAGGGCAAAGGGAAGAAGAAGGGGAACTTCAAGAAGAACAGCAAGCAAGTTGCTGCTCAAGAGAAGAAACCCAAGTCTGGACCTAAGCCTGAAACTGAGTGCTTCTACTGCAAGCAGACTGGTCACTGGAAGCGGAACTGCCCCAAGTATTTGGCGGATATGAAGGATGGCAAGGTGAACAAAGGTATATGTGATATACATGTTATTGATGTGTACCTTACTAGAGCTCGCAGTAGCACCTGGGTATTTGATACTAGTTCTGTTGCTAATATTTGCAACTCGAAACAGGGACTACGGATTAAGCAAACACTGGCAAAGGACGAGGTGACGATGCGCATGGGAAATGGTTCCAAAGTCGATGTGATCGCGGTCGGCACGCTACCTCTACATCTACCTTCGGGATTAGTATTAGACCTAAATAATTGTTATTTGGTGCCAGCGTTGAGCATGAACATTATATCTGGATCTTGTTTAATGCGAGACGGTTATTCATTTAAATCAGAGAATAATGGTTGTTCTATTTATATGAGTAATATCTTTTATGGTCATGCACCTTTGAAGAGTGGTCTATTTTTGATGAATCTCGATAGTAGTAACACACATATTCATAATGTTGAAGCCAAAAGATGCATAGTTGATAATGATAGTGCAACTTATTTGTGGCACTGCCGTTTAGGTCATATCGTATAAAGCGCATGAAGAAACTCCATACTGATGGACTTTTGGAACCACTTGACTATGAATCACTTGGTACTTGCGAACCGTGCCTCATGGGCAAGATGACTAAAACACCGTTCTCCGGTACTACGGAGAGAGCAACAGATTTGTTAGAAATCATACATACAGATGTATGTGGTCCGATGAATATTGAGGCTCGTGGCGAATATCGTTATTTTCTCACCTTCACAGATGACTTAAGCAGATATGGGTATATCTACTTAATGAAACATAAGTCTGAAACATTTGAAAAGTACAAAGAATTTCAGAGTGAAGTTGAAAATCATCGTAACAAGAAAATAAAGTTTCTACGATCTGATCGTGGAGGAGAATATTTGAGTTACAAGTTTGGTATGCATTTGAAACAATGCGGAATAGTTTCGCAACTCACGCCGCCCGGAACACCACAGCGTAATGGTGTGTCCGAACGTCGTAATCGTACTTTACTAGATATGGTGTGATCTATGATGTCTCTTACTGATTTACCGCTATCGTTTTGGGGTTACGCTTTAGAGACGGCCGCATTCACGTTAAATAGGGCACCATCAAAATCCGTTGAGACGACGCCTTATGAACTATGGTTTGGCAAGAAACTAAAGTTGTCGTTTCTTAAAGTTTGGGGCTATGATGCTTATGTTAAAAAGCTTCAACCTGATAAGCTCGAACCCAAATCAGAGAAATGTGTCTTCATAGGATACCCAAAGGAGACTGTTGGGTACACCTTCTATCACAGATCCGAAGGCAAGACATTCGTTGCTAAGAATGGATCCTTTCTAGAGAAGGAGTTTCTCTCGAAAGAAGTGAGTGGGAGGAAAGTAGAACTTGACGAGGTAACTGTACCTGCTCCCTTATTGGAAAGTAGTACATCACAGAAACCTGTTTCTGCGACACCTACACCAATTAGTGAGGAAGCTAATGATAATGATCATGAAACTTCAGAACAAGATACTACTGAACCTCGTAGATCAACCAGAGTAAGGTTCGCGCCAAAGTGGTACGGTAATCCTATTCTGGAAATCATGCTACTAGATCATGATGAACCTACGAACTATGAAGAAGCGATGGTGAGCCCAGATTCCGCAAAATGGCTTGAAGCCATGAAATCTGAGATGGGATCCATGTATGAGAACAAAGTATGGACTTTGGTTGACTTGCCCGTTGATCGGCAAGCAATTTAGAATAAATGGATCTTTAAGAAGAAGACTGATGCCGACGGTAATATTACTGTCTACAAAGCTTGACTTGTCGCAAAAGGTTTTCGTCAAGTTCAAGGGGTTGACTACGATGAGACCTTCTCACCCGTAGCGATGCTTAAGTCTGTCCGAATCATGTTAGCAATTGCCGCATTTTATGATTATGAAATTTGGCAGATGGATGTCAAAACTGCATTCCTGAATGAATTTCTGGAAGAAGAGTTGTATATGATGCAACCTGAAGGTTTTGTCGATCCAAAGGGAGCTAACAAAGTGTGCAAGGTTCAGCGATCCATTTATGGACTGGTGCAAGCCTCTCGGAGTTGGAATAAACGCTTTGATAGTGTGATCAAAGCATTTGGTTTTATATAGACTTTAGGAGAAGCCTGTATTTACAAGAAAGTGAGTGGGAGCTCTGTAGCATTTCTGATATTATATGTGGATGACATATTACTGATTGGAAATGATATAGAATTTCTTGATAGCATAAAGGGATACTTGGAATAAGAGTTTTTCAATGAAAGACCTCGGTGAAGCTGCTTACATATTAGGCATAAAGATCTATAGAGATAGATCAAGACGCTTAATTGGACTTTCACAGAGCACATACCTTTACAAGATTTTGAAGAAGTTCAAAATGGATCAAGCAAAGAAAGGGTTCTTGCCTGTGTTACAAGGTGTGAAGTTGAGTCAGACTCAATGCCCGACCACTGCAGAAGATAGAGAGAAAATGAAAGATGTTCCCTATGCTTCAGCCATAGGCTCTATCATGTATGCAATGTTGTGTACCAGACCTGATGTGTGCCTTGCTATAAGTTTAGCAGGGAGGTACCAAAGTAATCCAGGAGTGGATCACTGGACAGCGGTCAAGAACATCCTGAAATACCTGAAAAGGACTAGGGATATGTTTCTCGTATATGGAGGTGACAAAGATCTCATCGTAAATGGTTACGTCGATGCAAGCTTTGACACTGATCCGGGCGATTCTAAATCGCAAACCGGATACGTGTTTACATTAAATGGTGGAGCTGTCAGTTGGTGCAGTTCTAAACAAAGCGTCGTGGCGGGATCTACATGTGAAGCGGAGTACATAGCTGCTTCGGAAGCAGCAAACGAAGGAGTCTGGATGAAGGAGTTCATATCCGATCTAGGTGTCATACCTAGTGCATCGGGTCCAATGAAAATCTTTTGTGACAATACTGGTGCAATTGCCTTGGCGAAGGAATCCAGATTTCACAAAAGAACCAAGCACATCAAAAGACGCTTCAATTCCATCCGGGATCTAGTCCAGGTGGGAGACATAGATATTTGCAAGATACATACGGAGCTGAATGTAGCAGACCCGTTGACTAAGCCTCTTTCACGAGCAAAACATGATCAGCACCAAAGCTCCATGGGTGTTAGAATCATTACTGTGTAATCTAGATTATTGACTCTAGTGCAAGTGGGAGACTGAAGGAAATATGCCCTAGAGGCAATAATAAAGTTATTATTTATTTCCTTATATCATGATAAAAGTTTATTATTCATGCTAGAATTGTATTAACCGGAAACATAATACATGTGTGAATACATAGACAAACAGAGTGTCACTAGTATGCCTCTAATTGACTAGCTCGTTAATCAAAGATGGTTATGTTTCCTAACCATGGACAAAGAGTTGTCATTTGATTAACGGGATCACATCATTAGTTGAATGATCTTATTGACATGACCCATTCCATTAGCTTAGCATCCGATCGTTTAGTATGTTGCTATTGCTTTCTTCATGACTTATACATGTTCCTATAACTATGAGATTATGTAACTCCCGTGTGCCGGAGGAACACTTTGTGTGCTACCAAACGTCACAACGTACTTGGGTGATTATAAAGGTGCTCTATAGGTGTCTCCAAAGGTACATGTTGGGTTGACGTATTTCGAGATTAGGATTTGTAACTCCGGTCGTCGGAGAGGTATCTCTGGGACCTCTCGGTAATGCACATCACTTAAGCCTTGCAAGCATTGCAACTAATGGGTTAGTTGCGGGATGATGTATTACGGAACGAGTAAAGAGACTTGCTGGTAACAAGATTGAACTAGGTATTGGATACCGACGATCGAATCTCGGGCAAGTAACATACCAATGACAAAGGGAACAACGTATGTTGTTATGCGGTCTGACCGATAAAGATCTTCGTAGAATATGTAGGAGCCAATATGGGCATCCAGTTCCGGTATTGGTTATTGACCGGAGACATGTCTCGGTCATGTCTACATTGTTCTCGAACCCGTAGGGTCCGCACGCTTAAGGTTTCGATGACAGTTATATTATGAGTTTATATGTTTTGATGCACCGAAGGTTGTTCGGAGTCTCGGATGTGATCACGGACATGACGAGGAGTCACGAAATGGTCGAGACATAAAGATTGATATATTGGAAGCCTATGTTTGGATATCGGAAGTGTTCCGGGTGAAATCGGGATTTTACCGGAGTACCGGGAGGTTACCGGAACCCCCCGGGAGCTATATGGGCCTTAGTGGGCCATAGTGGAAGAAGAGGAGAGGCGGCCAGGGCTGGGCCACGCGCCCCTCCCCCCTAGTCCGAATAGGACAAGGAGAGAGGGGGTCGGCGCCCCCCTCCTTCTCTCTCCCTCTTTTCCCACCTCGCGAATCCTATTCCAACTAGGATTGGGGGGACCAGCACACACAAAAAAACCTACGTGGCATGCCTAATCAGATTTCATTTAGGTAAAAAACGGATTAATGATAAAATTGCTGAATATTAGTTGTGCTACAGGCCCACTTAACAATTTTAGAAAAATCTAAGGGCCCATGTTGTCAATTGAGTGGTGGAAAGTTTACTCCCACATGGCTAGTTGAGAGAGATGTACACCAACTTATAAGGTGACCTCTTCTCCCACTAGTATGAGTTGGTGTGAAGGAAGGAGAGGTGTTCCACACGCGCGCTCCTCCTCCGCCGCCCGCCTCGCCTCGTCACGACGCGCGCCACAGATTGCGGGAATGAGCCGAGCCGATGCAATTTTTTGCCGGTCAAAATTGGAGAGTCCATTACAGACACAAAATGAATGTGAGACTTCATATTCATCGTGGAAATTAAAACGTCCATAATAAATATGTTTTATTGTGGAGATGGAAACGTCCTACCGCGTACATGGCCTCTGAAACCTCGCTTCTCCAGATCCTGTACGGGAGAGAGGCGATTAGGTTTTTGGGGAGCGTCTCCTACGCGACTGCTCGCCTTGGTTCATCTACTTCATCTACGTCGACTACTTCTGCGTCACCTTCATTTTCACCATGAACAATAACTCCGATCATGCGGCTGCCGAGAAGGCTGCTGCGGACAAGAGGATCCCAGACGAGGCCGACGGCTCCGCTACTGCTACGGTCGACTGGCCTACTGGAGGGTATAACATATTTACACCGCTCATGTTTACTTTCATGTGTGCAGTACTAGTAGTTTGCATAGATGTTTCTACTATCTGCCTAGTACGTGCGTACATCATCAAAATTCAGTATGTCATTAGCACTGCGTATGTCATGTTCATGATTTATTATTGGATTAAATTAATCGAACAATTGCTTAATTTCTCAACAATCCAAAAACCTAATATGTGTAGGCAATTTTTGATTCATGGTTTTGCTGCTGCATTGAAACCAGACCCATTTACGGTGACGTACTTTAAGCGTTGGCAGACTAAAACCGTCTTATGGCTCACAGCCATGAACATGTTCTGGGTCGCCGATGTTACTCGCACGGGAACGATCGCTCCTGAACAGGAGAAGGCGTTCAGGGAGGCCACCGTCGTCTTTGTTGGATGTGTTCTGAGCGTGATCGGAAATAAGCTGGTTGATGCATACTTACATATGCGGGTTGCCAAGGACTTGTGGGAGGCACTCGAATCTAAATTCGGCGCAACAAATGCTGGAAGTGAGATGTATATTATGGAGCAGTTTCACGATTACAAAATGGATAAAAACCGTTCTGTATTGGAACAGGCTCATGAGATACAGTGCATTGCTAAGGAGCTTGAGCTTCTCAAGTGTGTGCTGTCGGGAAAATTTGTCGCAGGTTGCATTATCGCTATGTTACCCAATTCCTGGAGGAACTTTGCCACTACTCTAAAACATCAGAGGCGTGAATTCTCAGTTGTGGATGTCATTGGCCATCTGAGTGTGGAGCAGAATTCGAGGGCAAAGGACTCGCAGGGAAAAGGGACCGAATGGACCTCTGTCGCCAATATGGTGTAGAAGAACTTCCACCCCCACAAGCCCAAGGGGAAGACTGGTGTCCAACAGAATACCGAGTTTAAGAAGAAGGGCAAGAAGACCTTCAAGAAAGATAAGAAGAAGGGTGGTTGTTTCACTTGTGGTTCAAATGAACATTGGGCTGCCAAGTGCCCAAACAAGTTTAAGAAGCCAGGACAGGACTCCAAGACTTTCAACATGATTGTGAGCAACGATGAGAGTGGGCCATCTGGGTACAGTAATTTGTTTACTGTATTTTCAGTTTGTCAGTCTACCGATTGGTGGATTGACACAGGTGCAAATATTCATGTGTGTACTGACATTTCATTGTTTTCTTCTTATCAGGCCACGGGGAACGGGTCCGTACTGATGGGGAACGGCGCGAGTGCTTCTGTTCATGGTGTTGGCACGGTCGATCTGAAGTTTACTTCGGGAAGGATCATGCAACTGAAGAACGTGCAACATGTCCCTGCCATCAAGAAGAATCTCGTTAGTGGTTCCCTTCTATGTAGAGAAGGGTTTAAATTGGTATTCGAGGCTAATAAAGTAGTTTTTACGAAATATGGACTGTTTGTTGGAAAAGGTTATGAATGCGGAGGTCTGTTCCGTTTTTCCCTCACTGATTTTTGTCATAAAGTCGTTAACAATATTTATTCGAGTGTTAATGAAACAGAAGTTTGGCATTCACGTCTTTGTCACATTGGTTTTGGTAGTATGACACGGTTAGCAAAATTGAATTTAATCCCAAGTTTCACTTTAGCCAAAGGTTCTAAGTTCCATTCGTGTGTGCAAGCAAAGCAACCTCGCAAGCCCCATAAGGCTGCAGAGGAGAGACATTTGTTGCCATTAGAACTCATACATTCTGATCTTTGTGAGATGAATGATGTATTGACTAAAGGTGGAAAAAGATACTTCATGACACTGATAGATGATTCTACTAGATATTGCTGTGTATATCTTTTAAACACTAAAGTTGAGGCTCTACACTACTTTAAAATCTATAAGGCGGAAGTTGAGAATCAACTTGAAAAGAAAATAAAACGAGTTCAGTCAGATCGTCGTGGAGAGTATTTCTCTAATGAGTTTGATTCTTTCTGTGCGGAACACGGAATTATTCATGAGAGGACGCCTCCCTATTCACCTCAGTCAAATGGGGTTGCCGAGCGGAAAAACCGTACTCTAACTAATTTGGTTAACGTCATGTTAGATACATCGGGTTTATCCAAGGCATGGTGGGGGAGGCTATATTGACGGCATGTCATGTCCTGAATAAAGTTCCGACAAAGGATAGTGAGATCACTCCCTATGAGAAATGGGCGAAGAGAAGGACAACACTTTCGTACTTGCGTACTTGGAGCTGTTTGGCGAAAGTCAATGTGCCGATCCCCAAAAAGCGTAAGCTTGGACCCAAGACTATGGACTGCGTTAATTTGGGCTACGCTAAGAACAGCGTTGGCTATAGATTTCTAGTAGTGAAGTCTGAGGTACCTGACCAGAAGGTTGGTACAATTATGGAGTCTAAGGATGCTACATTCTTTGAGGATATTTTTCCTATGAGAGATATGCAAAGCACTTCTAGACAGGAATCTGAGGAGACTCCTGAGCATGCCATTCCTATGGATTATTCTGAACAAACACATGATGAAAATCCTAAGGAGGATGACGAGGAAACCCTTGGTGGGGGCAAGAGACAAAGTACTGCAAAGACCTTTGGTGATGATTTCATCGTGTAACTCGTGGATGATACTCCCACTTCTATTTCAGAAGCGCATGCCTCTCCAGAAGCTAACTACTGGAAGGATGCGGTCCGTAGCGAGATGGATTCCATCATGGCTAACGGGACATGGGAGATCACTCAGCGTCCCTATGGTTGAAAACCATTAGGATGTAAGTGGGTGTTCAAAAAGAAGCTTAGGCCTGATGGTACGATTGAAAAATACAAGTCCAGGCTTGTGGCCAAGGGCTATGACCAGAAAGAAGAGGAAGATTTTTTCGACACTTATTCACCTGTGGCTAGACTGACCACCATTCGAGTATTACTCTCGTTGGCGGCCTCGCATGGTCTTCTCGTCCACCAGATGGATGTTAAGATGGCTTTTCTAAATGGAGAGCTAAACGAGGAAATCTACATCCAACAGCCAGATGGCTTTGTGATAGATGGTCAGGAAAGAAAGGTGTGTAGATTGCTGAAATCTTTATATGGCCTGAAGCAAGCACCTAAGCAATGACATGATAAGTTTAATACAACTCTGACATCTATTGGTTTCGTTGTTAATGAGGCTGACAAATGTGTATACTATCGCCATGGTGGGGGCAAAGGAGTTATAATGTGCTTGTATGTTGATGACATACTGATATTCGGAACCAACCTCAAAGTCATTGAGGAGGTCAAGTCATTTTTGTCTCAGAACTTTGAGATGAAAGAACTTGGTGTGGCTGATGTTATCTTGAACATCAAGCTACTAAGAGATAATAAGGGTGGTATTACACTTCTGCAATCGCACTATGTTGAGAAGGTGTTGAGTCGTTTTGGATATTCGGACTGCTCACCATCTCAAACATCATATGATCCTAGCGTGTTGATTCGAAAATCCAAAGGCACGGCTATAGATCAATTGAGATACTCTCAAATCATTGGCTCACTGATGTACCTAGCGAGCGCAATGAGGCCTGACATCGCGTTTGCTGTGAGCAAACTGAGCCGGTTTGTTTCCAAACCGGGTGATGTACATTGGCATGCTGTTGAAAGAGTTATGCGCTATCTAAAGGGTACTATGAACTATGGACTTCACTATATCGGATACCTGTCGGTACTTGAAGGGTATAGTGACACGAATTGGATCTCTGATGCTGATGATATGAAGGCCACAACTGGGTATATGTTTACTCTTGGAGGTGGCGCTGTTTCCTGGAAGTCTTGCAAGCGAACGATCTTAATGAGATCGACAATGGAAGCAGAATTAACAGCATTATACACATCTGGTGTCGAAGCAGGATGGCTTCGAGATCTTTTGATGGACTTGCCAGTGGTTGATAAACCGGTTTCGGCTATCCTTATGAACTGTGACAATCGGACTGTCATTACTAAGGTGAAGAGTTCAAAGGACAACATGAAGTCCAACAAACACATAAGAATGAGATTAAAAGCTGTCAGAAAATTAATAAACTCCGGAGTGATAGTGTTGGAATATGTCCAAACGGCTAAGAATCTGGTAGATCCCTTTACAAAAGGGATATCACGTGTGGTGATAGATAATGCATCGAGGGAGATGGGTATGAGACCCACATGAGTTGCCATGGTAGTAACCCAACCTATGTGATCGGAGATCCCGTGAAGTAGGACCTGGGAAAGCAAGCTAGTGGTTAACTGAGGAGAGTGTTTTAGCTAACCCACTTCGTTGGAGATTCACAACTCTCGGTAACTGTATGGCAGGTTGACTTTTGTCTTAATGTGTTCCAAGGCTTGTAAAAGCAAGATGCTATCCTACAGAGCAATCTTTGGAGGAACACGCCTATATGAGCCTGACTACTGGTCATAGTCTATGAGATTAGGGTGATCTCTAGTAAGTTCATGAAAAGGCCAGGAGTGACCAATATGCTCCACCCGAGGGGTCAGCCTTTGGCAACCTAGTACTGGTAAGACACTTGGTGAAACTTTTTCACGCCAAATTGACAATTCAAGGCCTAGTTCATTGTTCAGTTGTGGAGGAGTGTAGATATTGGTTCTAGGTGGATATTCAAAGTTAACGGGTCTCCACTGAAAATACTGGTATATCGAAACAGAGTTTGGAACAGAGGACAACACCATGGGCCTTTGGGATCTGGTGGGGGATTGTTGAATATTAGTTGGGCTACATGCCCACTTAACAATTTCAGAAAAATCCCTAAGGGCCCATGCTGTCAATTGAGTGGTGGGAAGTTTAGTCCCACATGACTAGTTGAGAGAGATGTACACCAACTTATAAGGTGAGCTCTTCTCCCACTAGTATGAGTTGGTGTGAAGGAAGGAGAGGTGTTCCACACGTGCGCTCCTCCTCTGCCGCCCGCCTCGCCACGCCACGCCTCGCCTCGTCACGATGCACGGGCCGCGGGCCGCGGGAATGAGCCGAGCCGATGCAATGTTTTGCCGGTCAAAATTGGAGAGTCCATTACAGACACAAAATGAATGTGAGGCATCATATTCATTGCGGAAATTAAAACATCCATAATAAATTCCTTTTTATTGTGGAGATGGAAACATCTGTAATTAAACGTGTTTTTATGGAGATGAAACGTTTGTAATTAAATGGTTTTACTGCTGGACCGTTCTCCTACCCGACTGGCTATATATATGAGGCATCGCAGCTCAGCTCCATGCGCTTCACACCTCCACTGCTCCCTGTGTTGGGGAACGTAGTAATTTCAAAAGAACTTCCTACGCACACGCAAGATCATGGTGATGCATAGCAACAAGAGGGGAGAGTGTTGTCTACGTACCCTCGTAGACCGGCAACGGAAGTGTTGACACAACGTAGAGGAAGTAGTCGTACGTCTTCCCGATCTGACCGATCCAAGTACCGAACGTACGACACCTTCGAGTTCTGCATGTGTTCATCTTGATGACGATCCCCGGACTCCGATCCAGCAAAGTGTCGGGGAAGAGTTCCTTCAGCACGACGGCGTGGTGACGATCTTGATGTTCTACCATCGCAGGGCTTCGCCTAAGCACCGCTACAATATTATCGAGGAGTATGGTGGAAGGGGGCACCGCACACGGCTAAGAAAACGATCACGAGGATCAACTTGTGTCTCTAGAGGTGCCCCCTGCCCCCGTATATAAAGGAGCAAGGGGGATGCGGCCGGCCCTAGGAGGAGGCGCGCAGGAGGAGTCCTACTCCTACCGGGAGTAGGACTCCCCCCTTTCCCTAGTTGGATTAGGACTTGGGGGGAAGGAGGAGAGGGAAGAAAGGAAAGGGGGGGGGGCGCCGCCCCCCCTCCTTGTCAAATTCGGACTTGGGGGCAGAGGGGCGCGCGGCAGCCCCTAGGCCTCCTCTCCCCTTCCTCCACTAGGCCCATTAAGGCCCATTAGGTTATCGGGGGGTTCTGGTAACCTCCCGCTACTCCGGTAAAATGTCGTTTTCACTCGGAACACTTCCGATGTCCAAACATAGGCTTCCAATATATCAATCTTTATGTCTCGACCATTTCGAGACTCCTCGTCATGTCCGTGATGACATCCGGGACTCCGAACGAACTTCGGTACATCAAAATATATAAACTCATAATGAAATTGTCATCGTAACGTTAAGCGTGCGGACCCTACGGGTTTGAGAACAATGTAGACATGACCGAGACATGTCTCCGGTCAATAAACAATAGCGGAACCTGGATGCTCATATTGGCTCCTACATATTCTACGAAGATCTTTATCGGTCAGACCGCATAACAACATACGTTGTTCCCTTTGTCATCGGTATGTTACTTGCCCGAGATTCGATCGTCGGTATCTCAATACCTAGTTCAATCTTGTTACCGACAAGTCTCTTTACTCGTTTCGTAATACATCATCTCGCAACTAACTCATTAGTTGCAATGCTTGCAAGGCTTATGTGATGTGCATTACCGAGAGGGCCCAGAGATACCTCTCCGACAATCGGAGTGACAAATCCTAATCTCGAAATACGCCAACCCAACATGTACCTTTGGAGACACCTGTAGAGCTCCTTTATAATCACCCAGTTACGTTGTGACGTTTGGTAGCACACAAAGTGTTCCTCTGGCAAACGGGAGTTGCATAATCTCATAGTCATAGAAACATGTATAAGTCATGAAGAAAGCAATAGCAACATACTAAACGATCGGGTGCTAAGCTAATGGAATGGGCCACGTCAATCACATCATTCTCCTAATGATGTGATCCCGTTAATCAAATGACAACACATGTCTATGGTTAGGAAACATAACCATCTTTGATTAACGAGCTAGCCAAATAGAGGCATACTAGTGACGTTTTAGTTTGTCTATGTATTCACACAAGTATTATGTTTCCGGATAATACAATTCTAGCATGAATAATAAACATTTATCATGATATAAGGAAATAAAATAATAACTTTATTATTGCCTCTAGGGCATATTTCCTTCAGTCTCCCACTTGCACTAGAGTCAATAATCTGGATTACATAGTAATGATTCTAACACCCATGGAGCTTTGGTGTTGATCATGTTTTGCTCGTGGAAGAGGCTTAGTCAACGGGTCTGCTACATTCAGATCCGTATGTATCTTGCAAATCTCTATGTCTCCCACCTAGACTAGATCCCGGATGGAATTGAAGCGTCTCTTGATGTGCTTGGTTCTCTTGTGAAATCTGGATTCCTTTGCCAAGGCAATTGCACCAGTATTGTCACAAAAGATTTTCATTGGACCTGATGCACTAGGTATGACACCTAGATCGGATATGAACTCCTTCATCCAGACTCCTTCGTTTGCTGCTTCCGAAGCAGCTATGTACTCTGCTTCACATGTAGATCCCGCCACAACGCTTTGTTTAGAACTGCACCAACTGACAGCTCCACCGTTTAATGTATATACGAGAAACATATCCTTAGTCCTTTTCAGGTATTTCAGGATGTTTTTGACCGCTGTCTAGTGATCCACTCCTGGATTACTTTGGTACCTCCCTGCTAGACTTATAGCAAGACACACATCAGGTCTGGTACACAGCATTGCATACATGATAGAACCTATGGCTGAAGCATAGGGAACATCTTTCATTTTCTCTCTATCTTCTGTATTGGTCGGGCATTGAGTCTTACTCAATTTCACACCTTGTAACACAGGCAAGAATCCTTTCTTTGCTTGATCCATTTTGAACTTCTTCAAATTTTTGTCATGGTATGTGTCGGAGTAAATAGCCATGGGTAGCCTAGCCGGCTTCCCCTGGCCCTTCTGAAAAAATTACGAGCCCGTCAGGCTCTCAAGAAACCAAGACGTGGGGCCGCCTTCCCCTTGCCGGCTGTCATCCAGGCCGGCTTTCGGAAGGCGGCCCGACTTTAGCCCTCATGAAGAAAGTCACGGGAGGGCCGACTTCGAGAAGCCGGTCGCGAGAAGGCCGACTCCAAGAAGCCGGCTCCCATAAAGTGGTCGAGACCATACCCTCAAAGTTTGCATCCACCTAACTGTGATGTGACGGGGCGTGGCTACAGTGAAGCCCGCCACCCCCGAATCCCGGAGCACGACTGGCACAGTGCGCCGTACGGGTGGCCATGACCCGTCCGGTGCAGCACTGTTGCCATGTTGACCCTGATGTCATCCACGATGGACTACCAGTACGGCCCACGGGCGGTGGGCCCCTTCGGGCAGAGAGACACCTGAAGGCAGCCACGCCTCCCCCAGTCGGCCCAAGACAGAGCCGGCTCCCCTCAGCCGTCTTGCCGCCTCCCCTGAAGGAGACGCCCCATTAAGGAGACAAGACGCGGTGAGGCTACAGCAATCGCCCGCCGGACGGCGGCACTGTAGCCACGCCTACCTCGATGAAGCCTACGTCACCAAGATAGAGCAACAGTAACCAGCCGGCGGGACCCACCAGCCGGCGGGCCCCAGCGGCCGGCGCAGAGGCCGGCGAGCGCAGTCACAGACGGCTGGGCCCCGCGCCCAGTCGGATTACCATTGTACCCCCGGGGGGTAGGCCTATATAAACCCCCCGGGGCACCCATGCAAAGGGTTCGACCCCCAGCTAGTTTTAGACACCTCACAAGGAGAAGAAGCAAGCTAGCCGTGCCCTTCTTCATCCTCCCACCGAACAGCTCAAGGAGCATTGTGTAGCTACTTGTCCATCTAGTGATCATGCGGAGACCCCGCAGAGCAGCAGTAGGGGTGTTATCTCCACGGAGAGCCCCGAAGCTGGGCAAGATTCGCCGGCGTGCATGTCTTCGCCTCATCCCGTTTCCAGGCACCGGCGACGTCTTACTGGCTCCCACAATGATAAGCCACCCGTTGGCATATGTCGCACCTACCACCCGACAGTATGTGCTTTGTGAAAGTCTAATTAAGCGTCTTGATCTATCTCTATAGATCTTAATGCCCAATATGTAAGCAGCTTCACCGAGGTCTTACATTGAAAAACTCTTATTCAAGTATCCCTTTATGCTATCCAGAAATTCTATATCATTTCCGATTAGTAATATGTCATCTACATATAATATCAGAAATGCTACAGAGCTCCCACTCACTTTCTTGTAAATACAGGCTTCTCCAAAAGTCTATATAAAACCAAATGCTTTGATCACACTATCAAAGCTTTTATTCCAACTCCGAGAGGCTTGCACCAGTCCATAAATGGATCGCTGGAGCTTGCACACTTTGTTAGCTCCCTTTGGATCGGCAAAACCTTCTGGCTGCATCATATACAACTCTTCTTCCAGAAATCCATTCAGGAATGCAGTTTTTGACATCCATCTGCCAAATTTCATAATCATAAAATGCGGCAATTGCTAACATGAATCGGACAGACTTAAGCATCACTACGGGTGAGAAGATCTCATCGTAGTCAATCCCTTGAACTTGTCAAAAACCTTTTGCGACAAGTCGAGCTTTGTATACAGTAACATTACTGTCAGCGTCAGTCTTCTTCTTGAAGATCCATTTATTCTCAATTGCTTGTCGATCTTTGGGCAAGTCAACCAAAGTCCATACTTTGTTCTCATACATGGATCACATCTCAGATTTCATGGCTTCAAGCCATTTTGCAGAATCTGGGCTCACCATCGCTTCTCCATAGTTCGTAGGTTAATCATGATCTAGTAGCATGACTTCCAGAACAGGATTACCGTACCACTCTGGTGCGGATCTTACTCTGGTTGATCTACGAGGTTCAGTAGTATCTTGTTCTGAAGTTTCATGATCATCATCATTAGCTTCCTCACTAATTGGTGTAGGTGTCACAGAAACCAGTTTCTGTGATGTACTACCTTCCAATAAGGGAGCAGGTACAGTTACCTCATCAAGTTCTACTTTCCTCCCACTCACTTCTTTCGAGAGAAACTCCTTCTCTAGAAAGTTTCCGAATTTAGCAACAAAAGTCTTGCCTTCGGATCTGTGATAGAAGGTGTATCCAATAGTTTCCTTTGGATACCCTATGAAGACACATTTCTCCGATTTGGGTTCGAGCTTATCAGGTTGAAGCTTTTTCACATAAGCATCGCAGCCCCAAACTTTCAGAAACGACAACTTTGGTTTCTTGCCAAACCACAGTTCATAAGGCGTCGTCTGAACGGATTTTGATGGTGCCCTATTTAACGTGAATGCGGCTGTCTCTAAAGCATATCCCCAAAATGATAGTGGTAAATCAGTAAGAGACATCATAGATCGCACCATATCTAGTAAAGTACGATTACGACGTTCGGACACACCATTACGCTGTGGTGTTCCGGGTGGCGTGAGTTGCGAAACTATTCCGCATTGTTTCAAATGTACACCAAACTCGTAACTCAAATATTCTCCTCCACGATCAGATCGTAGGAATTTTATTTTCTTGTTACGATGATTTTCAACTTCACTCTGAAATTCTTTGAACTTTTCAAATGTTTCAGACTTATGTTTCATTAAGTCAATATACCCATATCTGCTTAAGTCATCTGTGAAGGTGAGAAAATAACGATATCCGCCACGAGCCTCAATATTCATCGGACCACATACATATGTATGTATGATTTCCAACAAATCTGTTGCTCTCTCCATAGTACCGGAGAACGGAGTTTTAGTCATCTTGCCCATGAGGCACGGTTTGCAACTACCAAGTGATTCATAATCAAGTGGTTCCAAGAGTCCATCAGTATGGAGTTTCTTCATGCGCTTTACACTGATATGACCTAAACGGCAGTGCCACAAATAAGTTGCACTATCATTATCAACTCTGCATCTTTTGGCTTCAACATTATGAATATGTGTGTCACTACTATCGAGATTTAATAAGAATAGACCACTCTTCAATGGTGCATGACCATAAAAGATATTACTCATATAAATAGAACAACCATTATTCTCTGATTTAAATGAATAACCGTCTCGCATCAAACAAGATCCAGATATAATGTTCATGCTTAATGCTGGCCCCAAATAACAATTATTTAGGTCTAATACTAATCCCGAAGGTAGATGTAGAGGTAGCATGCCGACCGCGATCACATCGACTTTGGAACCATTTCCCACGCGCATCGTCACCTCGTCCTTAGCCAATCTTCGCTTAAACCGTAGTCCCTGTTTCGAGTTGCAAATATTAGCAACAGAACCAGTATCAAATACCCAGGTGCTATTGCGAGCATTAGTAAGGTACACATCAATAACATGTATATCACATATACCTTTGTTCACCTTACCATCCTTCTTATCCGCCAAATACTTGGGGCAGTTCCGCTTCCAGTGACCAGTCTGCTTGCGGTAGAAGCACTCAGTTTCAGGCTTAGGTCCAGATTTGGGTTTCTTCTCCTGAGCAGCAACTTGCTTGCTGTTCTTTTTGTAGTTCCCCTTCTTCTTCCCTTTGCCCTTTTTCTTGAAGCTAGTGGTCTTATTGACCATCAACACTTGATGCTCCTTTTTGATTTCTACCTCCATAGCTTTCAGCATTGCGAAGAGCTCGGGAATTGTCTTATTCATCCCTTGCATATTATAGTTCATCACGAAGCTCTTGTAGCTAGGTGGAAGTGATTGGAGAATTCTGTCAATGATGCAATCATCTGGAAGATTAACTCCCAATTGAATCAAGTAATTATTATACCCAGACATGTTGAGTATATGCTCACTGACAGAACTGTTCTCCTCCATCTTGCAGCTATAGAACTTATTGGAGACTTCATATCTCTCAATCCGGGTATTTGCTTGAAATATTAACTTCAACTCTTGGAACATATCATATGCTCCATGACGTTCAAAACGTCGTTGAAGTCCCGATTCTAAGCCGTAAAGCATGGCACACTGAACTATCGAGTACTCATCAGCTTTGCTCTGCCAGACATTCATAACATCTGGTGTTGCTCCAACAGCAGGCCTGGCACCCAGCGGTGCTTCCAGGACGTAATTCTTCTATGCAGCAATGAGGATAATCCTCAAGTAACAGACCCAGTCCGTGTAATTGCTACCATCATCTTTCAACTTTGCTTTCTCAAGGAACGCATTAAAATTCAATGGAACAACAGCACGGGCCATCTATCTACAATCAAACATAAACAAGCAAGATACTATCAGGTACTAAGTTCATGATAAATTTAAGTTCAATTAATCATATTACTAAAGAACTCCCACTTAGATAGACATCCCTCTAATCTTCTAAGTGATCACGTGATCCAAATCAACTAAACCATGTCCAATCATCACGTGAGATGGAGTAGTTTCATTGGTGAACATCACTATGTTGCTCATATCTACTATATGATTCACGCTCGACCTTTCGGTCTCCGTGTTCCGAGGCCATATCTGTATATGCTTGGCTCGTCAAGCATAACCTAAGTATTCCGCGTGTGCAACTGTTTTGCACCTGTTGTATTTGAACGTAGAGCCTATCACACCCGATCATCACGTGGTGTCTCAGCACGAAGAACTCTCGCAACAGTGCATACTTAGGGAGAACACTTCTTGATAATTAGTGAGAGATCATCTTAAAATGCTACCGTCAATCAAAGCAAGATAAGATGCATAAAAGATAAACATCACAGGCAATCAATATAAGTGATATGATATGGCCATCATCATCTTGTGCTTGTGATATCCATCTTCGAAGCACCGTCATGATCACCATCGTCACCAGCGCGACACCTTGATCACCATCGTAGCATCATTGTCGTCTTTCCAATCTTATGCTTCCATGACTATCGCTACCGCTTAGTGATAAAGTAAAGCATTACAGCGCAATTGCATTGCATACAATAAAGCGACAACCATATGGCTCCTGCCAGTTGCCGATAACTCGGTTACAAAACATGATCATCTCATACAATAAAAATTAGCATCATGTCTTGACCATATCACATCACAACATGCCCTGCAAAAACAAGTTAGACATCCTCTACTTTGTTGTTGCAAGTTTTACGTGGCTGCTACGGGCTTAAGCAAGAACCAATCTTACCTACGCATCAAAACCACAACGATAGTTTGTCAAGTTGGTGTTGTTTTAACCTTCGCAAGGACCGGGCGTAGCCACACTTGGTTCATCTAAAGTTGGAGAAACTGTCACCCGCAAGCCACCTCTGTGCAAAGCACGTCGGGAGAACCGGTCTCGCGTAAGCGTACGCGTAATGTCGGTCCAGGCCGCTTCATCCAACAATACCGCCGAACCAAAGTATGACATGCTGGTAAGCAGTATGACTTATATCGCCCACAACTCACTTGTGTTCTACTCGTGCATATAACATCAACATATAAAACCTAGGCTCGGATGCCACTGTTGGGGAACGTAGTAATTTCAAAAAAAATCCGACGCACACGCAAGATCATGGTGATGCATAGCAACGAGAGGGGAGAGTGTGATCTATGTACCCTTGTAGATCGACAACGGAAGCGTTGACACAACATAGAGGAAGTAGTGGTACGTCTTCCCGATTCGACCGATCCAAGTACCGAACGTACGGCACCTCCGAGTTCTGCACACGTTCAGCTTGATGACAATCCCCGGACTCCAATCCAGCAAAGTGTCGGGGAAGAGTTCCGTCAGCACGACGGCGTGGTGACGATCTTGATGTTCTACCGTCGCAGGGCTTCGCCTAAGCACCGCTAAAATATTATCGAGGAGTATGGTGGAAGGGGGCACCGCACACGGCTAAGAAAACGATCACGAGGATCAACTTGTGTCTCTAGAGGTGCCCCCTTCCCCCGTATATAAAGGAGCAAGGGGGGGTGCGGCCAGCCCTAGGAGGAGGCGCACAGGAGGAGTCCTACTCCTACCTGGAGTAGGACTCCCCCCCTTTCCCTAGTTGGACTAGGACTTGGGGGGAAGGAGGAGAGGGAAGAAAGGAAAGGGGGGGCGCCGCCCCCCCTACTTGTCCAATTCGGACTTGGGGGAGAGGGGCGCGCGGCAGCCCCTAGGCCTCCTCTCCTCTTCCTCCACTAGGCCCATTAAGGCCCATTAGGTTACCGGGGGGTTCCGGTAACCTCCCGGTACTCCGGTAAAATGCCGTTTTCACTCGGAACACTTCCGATGTCCAAACATAGGCTTCCAATATATCAATCTTTATGTCTTGACCATTTCGAGACTCCTCGTCATGTCCGTGATCACATCCAGGACTCCGAACGAATTCCGGTACATCAAAATATATAAACTCATAATGAAACTGTCATCGTAACGTTAAGCGTGCGGACCCTACGGGTTTGAGAACAATGTAGACATGACCGAGACATGTCTCCGTTTAATAACCAATAGCGGAACTTGGATGCTCATATTGGCTCCTACATATTCTACGAAGATCTTTATAGGTCAGACCGCATAACAACATACGTTGTTCCCTTTGTCATCGGTATGTTACTTGCCCGAGATTCGATCGTCGGTATCTCAATACCTAGTTCAATCTCGTTACCAGCAAGTCTCTTTACTCGTTTCGTAATACATCATCTCGCAACTAACTCATTAGTTGCAATGCTTGCAAGGCTTATGTGATGTGCATTACCGAGAGGGCCCAGAGATACCTCTCCGACAATTGGAGTGACAAATCCTAATCTCGAAATACGCCAACCCAACATGTGCCTTTGGAGACACCTATAGAGCTCCTTTATAATCACCCAGTTACGTTGTGACGTTTGGTAGCACACAAAGTGTTCCTCTGGCAAACGGGAGTTGCATAATCTCATAGTCATAGGAACATGTATAAGTCATGAAGAAAGCAATAGCAACATACTAAATGATCGGGTGCTAAGCTAATGGAATGGGTCATGTCAATCACATCATTCTCCTAATGATGTGATCCCGTTAATCAAATGACAACACATGTCTATGGTTAGGAAACATAACCATCTTTGATTAACGAGCTAGTCAAATAGAGGCATACTAGTGACGTTTTAGTTTGTCTATGTATTCACACAAGTATTATGTTTCCGGATAATACAATTCTAGCATGAATAATAAACATTTATCATGATATAAGGAAATAAAATAATATCTTTATTATTGCCTCTAGGGCATATTTCCTTCACCCTGGTCATTCCTTTCACTGTTGCTGCCCTAGGTGATCCCATCCCGTCTACCGCGTACACGGCTGACGGGAGAGCAGGCCTCCGAAACCCCGCTTCTCCAGATCCTGTACGGGAGAGAGGCGATTAGGTTTTTGGGGAGCATCTCCTACGCGACTGCTCGCCTTGGTTCAACTACTTCATCTACGTCGACTACTTCTGCGTCACCTTCGTTTTCACCATGAGCACTGACTCCGATCATGCGGCTGCCGAGAAGGCCGACGCCTCCGCTGCTGCTACGGTCGACTGACCTACTGGAGGGTATAACACATTTACACCCCCCCTGTTTACTTTCATGTGTGCAGTACTAGTGGTTTGCATAGATGTTTCTACTATGCCTAGTACGTGCGTACATCATCAAAATTCAGTATGTCATTAGCACTGCCTATGTCATGTTCATGATTTATTATTGGATTAAATTAATCGAACAATTGGTTAATTTCTCAACAATCCAAAAACCTAATATGTGTAGGCAATTTTCGATCCATGGTTTTGCTGCTGCACTAAAACCAGCCCCATTTACGGGGACGTACTTTAAGTGTTGGCAGACTAAAACCGTCTTATGGCTCACGGCCATGAACGTGTTCTGGGTCGCCGGTGTTACTCCCATGGGAACGATCGCTCCTGAACGGGAGAAGGCGTTCAGGGAGGCCACCGTCGTCTTTGTTGGATGCGTTCTGAGCGTGATCGGAGATAAGCTGGTTGATGCATACTTACATATGTGGGTTGCCAAGGACTTGTGGGAGGCGCTCGAATCTAAATTCGGCGCAACGGATGCTGGAAGTGATATGTATATTATGGAGCAGTTCCACGATTACAAAATGGTCGAAAACCGTTCTGTATTGGAATAGGCTCATGAGATACATTGCATTGCTAAGGAGCTTGAGCTTCTCAAGTGTGTGCTGCCGGGCAAATTTGTCGCGGGTTGCATTATCGCTAAGTTACCCAATTCCTGTAGGAACTTTGCCACTACTCTAAAACATCAGAGGCGTGAATTCTCAGTTGAGGATGTCATTGGCCATCTGAGTGTGGAGCAGAATTCAAGCGCAAAGGACTCGCACGGAAAAGGGACCGAAGGGACCTCTGTCGCCAATATGGTGCAGAATAACTTCCACCCCCACAAGCCCAAGGGGAAGACTGCTGTCCAACAGAATACCGAGTTTAAGAAGAAGGGCAAGAAGACCTACAAGAAAGATAAGAAGAAGGGTGGCTGTTTCACTTGTGGTTCAGATGAACATTGGGCTGCCAAGTGCCCAAACAAGTTTAAGAAGCCAGGACAGGACTCCAAGACTGCCAACATGATTGCGAGCAACGATGAGAGTGGGCCATATGGGTACGGTAATTTGTTTACTATATTTTCAGTTTGTCAGTCTACCGATTGGTGGATTGACACAGGTGCAAATATTCATGTGTGTGCTGACATTTCATTGTTTTCTTCTTATCAGGCCACAGGGAACGGGTCCGTACTGATGGGGAACGGCGTGAGTGCTTCTGTTCATGGTGTTGGCATGGTCAATCTGAAGTTTACTTCGCGAAGGATCATGCAACTGAAGAACGTGCAACATGTCCCCGCCATCAAGAAGAATCTCGTTAGTGGTTCCCTTCTATGTAGATAAGGGTTTAAATTGGTATTCGAGTCTAATAAAGTAGTTGTTACGAAATATGGAATGTTCGTTGGAAAAGGTTATGAATGCGGAGGTCTGTTCCATTTTTCCCTCGCTGATTTTTGTAATAAAGTCGTGAACAATATTCATTCGAGTGTTAATGAAACAGAAGTTTGGCATTCACGTCTTTGTCACATTGGTTTTGGTAGTATGACACGGTTAGCAAAATTGAATTTAATCCCAAGTTTCACTTTAGCCAAAGGTTCTAAGTGCCATTCGTGTGTGCAAGCAAAGCAACCTCGCAAGCCCCATAAGGCTGCGGAGGAGAGACATTTGGCGCCGTTAGAACTCATACATTCTGATCTTTGTGAGATGAATGGTGTATTGACTAAAGGTGGAAAAAGATACTTCATGACACTGATAGATGATTCTACTAGATATTGTTGTGTATATTTTTAAACACTAAAGATGAGGCTCTACACTACTTTAAAATCTATAAGGCAGAAGTTGAGAATCAACTTGAAAAGAAAATAAAACGAGTTCGGTCAGATCGTGGTGGAGAGTATTTCTCTAATGAGTTTGATTCTTTCTGTGCGGAACACGGAATTATTCATGAGAGGACGCCTCCCTATTCACCTCAGTCAAATGGGGTTGCCGAGCAGAAAAACCGTACTCTAATTGATTTGGTTAACGCCATGTTAGATACATCGGGTTTATCCAAGGCATGGTGGGGGGAGGCTATATTGACGGCATGTCATGTCCTGAATAAAGTTCCGACAAAGGATAGTGAGATCACTCCCTATGAGAAATGGGCGAAGAGAAGGACAACACTTTTGTACTTGCGTACTTGGAGCTGTTTGGCGAAAGTCAATGTGCCGATCCCCAAAAAGCGTAAGCTTGGACCCAAGACTGTGGACTGCGTTAATTTGGGCTACGCTAAGAACAGCGTTGGCTATAGATTTATAGTAGTGAAGTCTGAGGTACCTGACCAGAAGGTTGGTACAATTATGGAGTCTAAGGATGCTACATTCTTTGAGGATATTTTTCCTATGAGAGATATGCAAAGCACTTCTAGACAGGAATCTGAGGAGACTCCTGAGCCTGCCATTCCTATGGATTATTATGAACAAACACATGATGAAAATCCTGAGGAGGATGACGAGGAAACCCTTGGTAGGGGCAAGAGACAAATGACTGCAAAGACCTTTGGTGATGATTTCATCGTGTACCTCGTGGATGATATTCCCACTTCTATTTCAGAAGTGTATGCCTCTCTAGAAGCTGACTACTGGAAGGATGCGGTGTTGGAAATATGCCCTAGAGGCAATAATAAATTGATTATTATTATATTTCCTTGTTCATGATAATCGTTTATTATCCATGCTAGAATTGTATTGATAGGAAACTCAGATACATGTGTGGATACATAGACAACACCATGTCCCTAGTAAGCCTCTAGTTGACTAGCTCGTTGATCAATAGATGGTTACGGTTTCCTGACCATGGACATTGGATGTCATTGATAACAGGATCACATCATTAGGAGAATGATGTGATGGACAAGACCCAATCCTAAGCCTAGCACAAGATCATGTAGTTCGTATGCTAAAGCTTTTCTAATGTCAAGTATCATTTCCTTAGACCATGAGATTATGCAACTCCCGGATACCGTAGGAGTGCTTTGGGTGTGTCAAACGTCACAACATAACTGGGTGGCTATAAAGGTACACTGCAGGTATCTCCGAAAGTGTCTGTTGGGTTGGCACGAATCGAGACTGGGATTTGTCACTCCGTGTAAACGGAGAGGTATCTCTGGGCCCACTCGGTAGGACATCATCATAATGTGCACAATGTGATCATGGGATGATGTGTTACGGAACGAGTAAAGAGACTTGTCGATAACGAGATTGAACAAGGTATCGGGATACCGACGATCGAATCTCGGGCAAGTATCGTACCGATAGACAAAGGGAATTGCATACGGGATTGATTAAGTCCTTGACATCATGGTTCATCCGATGAGATCATCGTGGAACATGTGGGAGCCAACATGGGTATCCAGATCCCGCTGTTGGTTATTGACCGGAGAGTCATCTCGGTCATGTCTGCATGTCTCCCGAACCCGTAGGGTCTACACACTTAAGGTTCGATGACGCTAGGGTTATAAAGGAAGTTTGTATGTGGTTACCGAATGTTGTTCGGAGTCCCGGATGAGATCACGGATGTCACGAGGAGTTCCGGAATGGTCCGGAGGTAAAGATTTATATATGGAAGTCATGTTTTGGTCACCGGAAAAGTTTCGGGTTTTATCAGTAACGTACCGGGACCACCAGGAGGGTCCCGGGGGTCCACCAAGTGGGGCCACAAGCCCCAGAGGGCTGCATGGACCAAGTGTGGGAGGGGACCAGCCCCAGGTGGGCTGGTGCGCCCCCCCACCAAGGCCCAAGGCGCAAGGAAGAGGGGAAGGGGGCAAACCCTAGGGAAGATGGGCCCTAAGGCCCACCCTGGTGCGCCTCCCCCTCTCCCCTCCCCTTGGCCGCCCCTAGATGGGATCTAGGGGGCTGCCGCCACCCCTAGGGAGGGAACCCTAGGTGGGGGCGCAGCCCCTCCCCTTCCCCTATATATAGTTGAGGTATGGGCTGCCCAATACACACGAGTTCCTCTCCCTGTTGGTGCAGCCCTACCTCTCTTTCTCCTCATATCTCGTAGTGCTTGGCGAAGTCCTGCTGGATCACCACGCTCCTCCATCACCACCACGCCGTTGTGCTGCTACTGGATGGAGTCTTCCTCAACCTCTCCCTCTCTCCTTGCTGGATCAAGGCATGGGAGACGTCGTCGGGCTGTACGTGTGTTGAACGCGGAGGTGCCGTCCGTTCGGCACTAGGATCTCCGGTGATTTGGATCACGGCGAGTACAACTCCATTAACCCCGTTCACTTGAATGCTTCCGCTTAGCGATCTACAAGGGTATGTAGATGCACTCTCCTTCCCCTCGTTGCTAGATTACTCCATAGATTGATCTTGGTGATGCGTAGAAAATTTTGAATTTCTTCTACGTTCCCCAACAGTGGTATCAGAGCTAGGTCTATTGCGTAGATTCTATGCACGAGTAGAACACAAAGTAGTTGTGGGTGTTGATTTTGTTCAATATGCTTACCGTTACTAGTCCAATCTTGATTCGGCAGCATTGTGGGATGAAGCGGCCCAGACCGACCTTACACGTACTCTTATGTGAGACTGGTTCCACCGACTGACATGCACTAGTTGCATAAGGTGGCTAGCGGGTGTCTGTCTCTCCCACTTTAGTCGGATCGGATTCGATGAAAAGGGTCCTTATGAAGGGTAAATAGCAATTGGCATATCACGTTGTGGTTTTTTTGCGTAGGTAAGAAACGTTCTTGCTAGAAACCCATAGCAGCCACGTAAAACATGCAAACAACAATTAGAGGACGTCTAACTTGTTTTTGCAGGGTATGCTATGTGATGTGATATGGCCAAGAAGAATGTGATGAATGATATGTGATGTATGAGATTGGTCATGTTCTTGTAATAGGAATCACGACTTGCATGTCGATGAGTATGACAACCGGCAGGAGCCATAGGAGTTGTCTTAATTTATTTATGACCTGCGTGTCAACATAAACGTCATGTAATTACTTTACTTTATTGCTAACCGTTAGCTGTAGTAGTAGAAGTAATAGTTGGCGAGACAACTTCATGAAGACACGATGATGGAGATCATGATGATGGAGATCATGGTGTCATGCCGGTGACAAGATGATCATGGAGCCCCAAGATGGAGATCAAAGGAGCTATATGATATTGGCCATATCATGTCACTATTATTTGATTGCATGTGATGTTTATCATGTTTTTGCATCTTGTTTACTTAGAACGGCGGTAGTAAATAAGATGATCCCTCGTAATAATTTCAAGAAAGTGTTCCCCCTAACTGTGCATCGTTGCGAAAGTTCGTCATTTCGAAGCACCACGTGATGATCGGGTGTGATAGATTCTTACGTTCACATACAATGGGTGTAAGCCAGATTTATAGACGCGAAACACTTAGGTTGACTTGACGAGCCTAGCATGTACAGACATGGCCTCGGAACACGAGAGACCGAAAGGTCGAGCATGAGTCGTATAGAAGATACGATCAACATGAAGATGTTCACCAATGTTGACTAGTCCGTCTCACATGATGATCGGACACGGCCTAGTTGACTCGGATCATGTAATCACTTAGATGACTAGAGGGATGTCTATCTGAGTGGGAGTTCATAAGATGAACTTGTTTATCCTGAACATAGTCAAAAGGATTTTGCAAATTATGTCATAGCTCGTGCTTTAGTTCTACTGTTTAGATATGTTCCTAGAGAAAAATTAGTTGAAAGTTGATAGTAGCAATTATGCGGACTAGGTCCATAAACTGAGGATTGTCCTCATTGCTTCATAGAAGGCTTGTGTCCTTAATGCACCGCTTAGTGTGCTGAACCTCGAACGTTGTCTGTGGATGTTGCGAACATCTGACATACACATTTTGATAACTACGTGATAGTTCAGTTAAACGGTTTAGAGTTGAGGCACCGAAGACGTTTTGAAACGTCGCGAAACATATGAGATGTTTCGAGGGCTGAAATTGGGATTTCAGGCTCGTGCCCACGTCAAGAGGTATAAGACCTCCGACGATTTTCTTAGCCTGCAAACTAAGGGAGAAAAGCTCAATTGTTGAGCTTGTGCTCAGATTGTCTGAGTACAACAATCACTTGAATCAAGTGGGAGTTGATCTTCCAGATGAAATAGTGATAGTTCTCCGAAGTCATTACCACCAAGCTGCTAGAGCTTCGTGATGAACTATAATATATCAGGGACATATATGATGATCCTCGAGATATTCGCGATGTTTGACACCACAAAAGTAGAAATCAACAAGGAGCATCAATTGTTGATGGTTGGTGAAACCACTAGTTTCAAGAAGGGCAAGGGCAAGAAGGGATACTTCATGAAACGGCAAATCAGCTGCTGCTCTAGTGAAGAAACCCAAGGCTGAACCCAAACTCGAGACTAAGTGCTTCTGTAATAAGAGGAACAGCCACTGGAGCAGAATTACCCTAGATACTTGGTAGATGAGAAGGCTGGCAAGGTTGATAGAAGTATATTGGATATACATTGTGTTAATGTGTACCTTACTAGTACTCCTAGTAGCACCATGGTATTAGATACCGGTTCGGTTGCTAAGTGTTAGTAAACTCGAAATAAAAGACTGCGGAGTAAACGGAGACTAGCTAAAGATGAGCTGGCGATATGTGTTGGAAGTTTTTCGACGCTTGATGTGATCAAGCATCGCACGCTCCCTCTACCATCGAGATTGGTGTTTGCGTTGAGCATAGACATGATTGGACTATGTCTATCGCGATATGGTTATTCATTTAAGGAGAATAATGGTTACTCTGTTTATTTGAATAATACCTTCAATGGTCTTGCACCTAAAATGAATGGTTTATTGAATCTCGATCGTAGTGATACACATGTTCATGCCAAAAGATATAAGATAGTAATGATAGTACCACCTACTTGTGGCACTACCACGTAAGTCATATCGGTATAAAACGCATGAAGAAGCTCCATGTTGATGGATCTTTGGGCTCACTCGTTTTTGAAAAGTTTGAGACATGCGAACCATGTCTATTGGTGTATATGCATGAAGAAACTCCATGCAAATGGACCGTTTGGACTCACTTGATTTTGAATCACTTGAGACATGCAAATCATACCACATGGGCAAGATGACTGAAAGCCTCGTTTTCAGTAAAATGGAACTAGAAAGCAACTTGTTGGAAGTAATACATTTTGATGTGTGCAGTCCAATGAGTGCTGAGGCGTGTAGTGGATATCATTATGTTCTTACTTCATAGATGATTTGAGTAGATGTTGAGTATATTTACTTGATGAATCACGAGTCAGAATTATTGAAAGGTTCAAGTAATTTCAGGGTGAAGTTGAAAGATCGTCGTGACAAGAGGATAAATATCTATGATATGATCATAGAGATGAATATCTGAATTACGAGTTTGGCACAAAATTAAGACATTGTGGAAATTGTTTCACAACTAATACAGCCTGGAACACCATAGTGTGATGGTGTGTCCGAACATCATAACTGCACGCTATTGGATATGATGCATACCATGATGTCTCTTATCGAATTACCATGATAGTTTATGTGTTAGGCATTAGAGACAACCACATTCACTTTAAATAGGGGACCACGTAATTCCGATGAGATGACACCGTATGAAGTATGGTTTAGAGAAACCTAAGCTGTCATTCCTTAAAAGTTTGGGGCTGCGACGCTTATGTGAAAAAGCTTTAGGCTGATAAGCTCGAACCCAAAGCGGATAAATGCATCTTCATAGGACACCCAAAACAGTTGGGTATACCTCCTGTCTCAGATCCGAAAGCAATAAGGGATTGTTTCTAGAATCGGGTCCTTTCTCGAGGAAAAGTTTCTCTCGAAAGAATTGAGTGGGAGGATGGTGGAGACTTGATGAGGTTATTGAACCGTCTCTTCAACTAGTGTGTGGCAGAGCACAGGGAGTTGTTCCTGTGGCACCTACACCAATTGAAGTGGAAGATTATGATAGTGATCATGAAACTTCAGATCAAGTCACTACCAAACCTCGTGGGATGACAAGGATGCGTACTACTTCAGAGTGGTACGTAATCCTGTCTTGGAAGTCATGTTGCTAGACAACAATGAACCTACGAGCTATGGAGAAGCGATGGTGGGCCTGGATTCCAAAATGGCTCGAGGCCATATAATCCGAGAGAGGATCCATATATGAAAACAAAGTGTAGACTTTGGAAGAACTACTTGATGGTCGTAAGGCTGTTAGGTACATATGGATTTTAATAGGAAGACGGACAATGATGGTAAGTATCACCATTAAGAAAGCTCGACTTGTCGTTAAGATGTTTTCCGACAAGTTCAAGGAGTTGACTACGATGAGACTTTCTCACTCGTAGCGATGCTAAGAGTCTGTTGGAATTATATTAGCAATTACTGCATTATTTATGAAATCTTGCAGATAGGATGTCAAAACATTGTTTCCTCGATGATTTTTGAGGAAAGGTTGTATGTGATACAACCGGAAGGTTTTGTCAATCCTGAAAGATGCTAACAAGTATGCAAAGCTCCAGCAATCCTTCTAAGGACTGGAGTAAGCATCTCGGAGTTGGAATGTATGCTTTGATGAGATGATCAAAGTTTTGGGTGTATACAAAGTTTATGAGAAACTTGTATTTCCAAAGAAGTGAGTGGGAGCACTATAGAATTTCTGATGAGTATGTGTTGTTGACATATTGTTGATCAGAAATGACGTAGAATTTCTGGGAAGCATATAGGGTTATTTGGAAAGTGTTTTTCAATGGAAAGCCTGGATTAAGCTACTTGAACATTGAGCATCAAGATCTATAAGGATAGATCAAAACGCTTAATGGTACTTTCAAATGAGCACATACCTTGACATGATCTTGAAGGTGTTCAAGATGGATCAGTCAAAGAAGGAGTTCTTGCCTGAGTTGTAAGGTATGAAGTTAAGACTTAAAGCTGGACCACGGCAGAAGAAAGAGGAAGGATGAAGGTCGTCCCCTATGCTTTTGTCATAGGCTCTCTACAGTATGCTATGCTATGTGCCGCACCTAAAGTGTGCCTTGCCATGAGTCAGTCAAGGGGTACAAGAGTGATCCAAGAATGGATCACAGGACAACGGTCAAAGTTATCCTTAGTAACTAGTGGACTAAGGAATTTTCTCGATTATGGAGGTGGTAAAAGAGTTCGTCGTAAAGGGTTACGCCGATGCAAACTTTGACACTAATCCAGATTATTCTGAGTAGTAAACTGGATTCGTATAGTAGAAAAGTTATTTGGAATAGCTCCAAATAGAACGTGGTAGCTGCATCTAGGAGATGACATAGAGATTTGTAAAGCACACACGGATCTGAAAGATTCAGACCCGTTGACTATAACATCTCTCACAAGCATAACATGATCAAACCCAGAACTCATCGAGTGTTAATCACATGGTAATGTGAACTAGATTATTGACTCTAGTAAACTCTTTGGGTGTTAGTCACATGGGGATGTGACCTTGAGTGTTAATCACATATCGATGTGAACTGGATTATTGACTCTAGTGCAAGTGGGAGACTATTGGAAATATGCCCTAGAGGCAATAATAAATTGATTATTATTATATTTCCTTGTTCATGACAATCGTTTATTATCCATGCTAGAATTGTATTGATAGGAAACTCAGATACATGTGTGGATACATAGACAACACCATGTCCCTAGTAAGCCTCTAGTTGACTAGCTCGTTGATCAACAGATGGTTACGGTTTCTTGACCATGGACATTGGATGTCATTGATAACGGGATCACATCATTAGGAGAATGATGCGATGGACAAGACCCAATCCTAAGCCTAGCACAAGATCATGTAGTTCGTATGCTAAAGCTTTTCTAATGTCAAGTATCATTTCCTTAGACCATGAGATTGTGCAACTCCCGGATACCGTAGGAGTGCTTTGGGTGTGTCAAACGTCACAACGTAACTGGGTGGCTATAAAGGTACACTACAGGTATCTCCGAAAGTGTCTGTTGGGTTGGCACAAATCGAGACTGGATTTGTCACTCCGTGTAAATGGAGAGGTATCTCTGGGCCCACTCGGTAGGACATCATCATAATGTGCACAATGTGATCAAGGAGTTGATCACGGGATGATGTGTTACGGAACGAGTAAAGAGACTTGCCGGTAACGAGATTGAACAAGGTATCGGGATACCGACGATCGAATCTCGGGCAAGTATCGTACCGATAGACAAAGGGAATTTCATACGGGATTGATTAAGTCCTTGACATCGTGGTTCATCCGATGAGATAATCATGGAACATGTGGGAGCCAACATGGGTATCCAGATCCCGCTGTTGGTTATTGACCGGAAAGTCATCTCGGTCATGTCTGCATGTCTCCCGAACCCGTAGGGTCTACACACTTAAGGTTCGATGACACTAGGGTTATAAAGGAAGTTTGTATGTGGTTACCGAATGTTGTTCGGAGTCTCGGATGATATCCCGGACGTCACGAGGAGTTCCGGAATGGTCCGGAGGTAAAGATTTATATATGGGAAGTCCTGTTTTGGTCACCGGAAAAGTTTCGGGTTTTATCGGTAACGTACCGGGACCACCAGGAGGGTCCCGGGGGTCCACCAAGTGGGGCCACAAGCCCCGGAGGGCTGCATGGGCCAAGTGTGGGAGGGGACCAGCCCCAGGTGGGCTGGTGCGCCCCCCCACCAAGGCCCAAGGCGCAAGGAAGAGGGGAAGGGGGCAAACCCTAGGGAAGATGGGCCCTAAGGCCCACCCTGGTGCGCCTCCCCCTCTCCCCTCCCCTTGGCCGCCCCTAGGGAGGGAACCCTAGGTGGGGGCGCAGCCCCTCCCCTTCCCCTATATATAGTTGAGGTATGGGCTGCCCAATACACACGAGTTCCTCTCCCTGTTGGTGCAGCCCTACCTCTCTTTCTCCTCATATCTCGTAGTGCTTGGCGAAGCCCTGCTGGATCACCACGCTCCTCCATCACCACCACGCTGTTGTGCTGCTACCGGATGGAGTCTTCCTCAACCTCTCCCTCTCTCCTTGCTGGATCAAGGCATGGGAGACGTCGTCGGGCTGTACGTGTGTTGAACGCGGAGGTGCCGTCCGTTCGGCACTAGGATCTCCGGTGATTTGGATCACGACGAGTACGAATCCATCAACCCCGTTCACTTGAATGCTTCCGCTTAGCGATCTACAAGGGTATGTAGATGCACTCTCCTTCCCCTCGTTGCTAGATTACTCCATAGATTGATCTTGGTGATGCGTAGAAAATTTTGAATTTCTGCTACGTTCCCCAACATGCGGTCCGTAGCGAGATGGATTCCATCATGGCTAATGGGACATGGGAGATCACTGAGCGTCCCTATGGTTGCAAACCATTAGGATGTAAGTGGGTGTTCAAAAAGAAGTTTAGGCCCGATGGTACGATTGAAAAATACAAGGCCAGGCTTGTGGCCAAGGGCTATGACCAGAAAAAAGAGAAAGATTTTTTCGACACTTATTCACCTGTGGCTAGACTGACCACCATTCGAGTATTACTCTCGTTGGATGCCTCGCATGGTCTTCTCGTCCACCAGATGGATGTTAAGACAGCTTTTCTAAATGGAGAGCTAAACGAGGAAATCTACATGCAACAGCCAGATGGCTTTGTGATAGATGGTCAAGAAAGAAAGGTGTGTAGGTTGCTGAAATCTTTATATGGCCTGAAGCAAGCACCTAAGCAATGGCATGATAAGTTTAATACAACTCTGACATCTATTGGTTTCATTGTTAATGAGGCTAAAAAATGTGTATACTATCGCCATGGTGGGGGTGAAGGAGTTATACTATGCTTGTATGTTCATAACATACTGATATTCGGAACCAACCTCAAAGTCATTGAGGAGGTCAAGTCATTTCTGTCTCAGAACTTTGAGATGAAAGACCTTGGTGTGGCTGATGTTATCTTGAACCTCAAGCTACTGAGAGATAATGAGGGTGGGATTACACTTCTGCAATCCCACTATGTTGAGAAGGTGTTGAGTCGTATTGGATATTCAGACTGCACACCACCTCAAACACCATATGATCCTAGCATGTTGATTCAAAAGTCCAAATGCACGACTATAGATCAATTGAGATACTCTCAAATCATTGGTTCGCTGATGTACCTAGCAAGCACAACGAGGCCTGACATCGCGTTTGCTGTGAGCAAACTGAGCCGGTTTGTTTCCAAACCGGGTGATGTACATTGGCATGCTGTTGAAAGAGTTATGCGCTATCTGAAGGGTACTATGAACTATGGACTTCACTATATCGGATACCCGTCGGTACTTGAAGGGTATAGTGACACGAATTGGATCTCTGATGCTGATGAGATGAAGGCCACAACTGGGTATATGTTTACTCTTGGAGGTGGCGCTGTTTCCTGGAAGTCTTGCAAGCAAAGATCTTAACGAGATCGACAATGGAAGCAGAATTAACAACATTAGACACATCTGGTGTCGAAGCAGGATGGCTTCAAGATCTTTTGATGGACTTGCCAGTGGTTGATAAACCGGTTCCGGCTATCCTTATGAACTGTGACAATCAGACTGCCATCACTAAGGTGAAGAGTTCAAAGGACAACATGAAGTCCAACAAACACATAAGAATGAGATTAAAATCTGTCAGAAAATTAAGAAACTCCGGAGTGATAGCGTTGGAATATGTCCAAACGGCTAAGAATCTGGTAGATCCCTTCACAAAAGGGATATCCCGTGTGGTGATAGATAATGCATCAAAGGAGATGGGTATGAGACCCACATGAGTTGCCATGGTAGTAACCCAACCTATGTGATCGGAGATTCCGTGAAGTAGGACCTGGAAAACAAGCTAGTGGTTAACTGAGGAGAGTGTTTTAGCTAACCCACTCCGTTGGAGATGCACAACTCTCGGTAACTGTATGGCAGGTTGACTTTTGTCTTAATGTGTTCCAAGGCTTGTAAAAGCAAGATGCTATCCTACAGAGAAATCTTTGGAGGAACACACCTATATGAGCCTGACTACTGGTCATAGTCTATGAGATTAGGGTGATCTCTAGTAAGTTCATGAACAGGCCAGGAGTGACCAATATGCTCCACCCGAGGGGTCAGCCTTCGGCAGCCTAGTACTGGTAAGACACTTGGTGAAACTTCTTCACGCCAAATTGACAATTCAAGGCCTTGTCCATTGTTCAGTTGTGGATGAGTGTAGATATTTGTTCTAGGTGGATGTTCAACCTTAACGGGTCTCCACTAAAAATACTAGTATATCAAAACAGAGTTTGGAACAGAGGACAACACCATGGGCCTTTGGGATCTGGTGGGGGATTGCTGAATATTAGTTGCGCTACAGGCCCACTTAACAATTTCAGAAAAATACCTAAGGGCCCATGCTGTCAATTGAGTGGTGGGAAGTTTAGTCTCACATGGCTAGTTGAGAGAGATGTACACCAACTTATAAGGTGAGCTCTTCTCTCACTAGTATGAGTTGGTGTGAAGAAAGGAGAGGTGTTCCACACGCGCGCTCCTCGTCCGCCGCCCGCCTCGCCACGCCTCGCCGCGCCGCGCGGCGCGTTGCGGGAATGAGCCGAGCCGATGCAATGTTTTGCCGGTCAAAATTGGAGAGTCCATTACAGACACAAAATGAATGTGAGACGTCATATTCATTGCGGAATTAAAACGTCCATAATAAATACGTTTTATTGTGGAGATGGAAACGTCTATAATTAAACGTGTTTTTATGGAGATGAAACGTCTGTAACTAAATGGTTTTATTGTTGGACCGTTCTCCTACCCGACTGGCTATATATATGAGGCATCGCAGCTCAGCTCCATGCGCTTCACACCTCCACTGCTCTCTGGTCGTTCCTTTCACTGTTGCTGCCCTAGGTGATCCCATCCCGTCTACCGCGTACACGGCTGACGGGAGAGCACGCCTCCGAAACCCCGCTTCTCCATATCCTGTACGGGAGAGAGGCGATTAGGTTTTTGGGGAGCGTCTCCTACGCGACTGCTCGCCTTGGTTCAACTACTTCATCTACGTCGACTACTTCTGCGTCACCTTCATTTTCACCATGAACAATAACTCCGATCATGCGGCTGCCAAGAAGGCTGCTGCGGACAAGAGGATCGCAGACGAGGCCGGCACCTCCGCTGCTGCTACGGTCGACTGGCCTACTGGAGGGTATAACACATTTACACCGCTCCTGTTTACTTTCATGTGTGCAGTACTAGTGGTTTGCATAGATGTTTCTACTATCTGCTTAGTAAGTGCGTACATCATCAAAATTCAGTATGTCATTAGCACTGCCTATGTCATGTTCATGATTTATTATTGGATTAAATTAATTGAACAATTGCTTAATTTCTCAACAAAAATATGGCACGAAGGTGTAAAATGGGGGTATAAATTGAGGATTTTTCTCAAAATTGGATAAATTCTGACAATTTGGTGAATTTGGGGTAACAACAACAACAACAACAAAGCCTTTAGTCCCAAACAAGTTGGGGTAGGCTAGAGGTGAAACCCATAAGATCTCGCAACCAACTCATGGCTCTGGCACATGGATAGCAAGCTTCCACGCACCCCTGTCCATAGCTAGCTCTTTGTCGATACTCCAATCCTTCAGGTCTCTCTTAACGGACTCCTCCCATGTCAAAATCGGTCGACCCCGCCCTCTCTTGACATTCTCCGCACGCTTTAGCCGTCCGCTATGCACTGGAGCTTCTGGAGGCCTGCGCTGAATATGCCCAAACCATCTCAAACGATGTTGGACAAGCTTCTCCTCAATTGGTGCTACCCCAACTCTATCTTTTTGGGTTTCATCTCCATAAGAGTGGCTGAGTTTTTACGTTGGCTCGCCAAGCCTATCACAACCCTCCTCCTTTACCCGGGCTTGGGACCGGCTATGTTGAGACAACATAGGCGGAGTTTCTTTTACAAACTGTATGTGCTCGCATTGTTTAAAATATTCCATTGTTTTGGAAGTAGTAAAATTCTTGAGCTATGTATCTATGTATCATCTATTGAATTCCTTCCAAAAAATGTATAATCTATTGAACTTTGTGTCACTCCTTTAAAAGTGCTACAATGATCAATTTGCTTTGTTCCTTGGAAATAAAAGGATAAATAGTGCTAATTCCTTTATTTTATTCTCAAATGTCTAAGGAGCTAGTTCAAAACCTAATTCTGAACACTGTCGGAAATACTCCCTATGTTCTTTAATAATATACCAGTACAGATAATTTTTCCTGAAAGTTAAACCTTGGGCATCATCTTGTCTTTAGGCCCGAGCTCACCAAGCTCCTGGACGAGGCGCAACGCCGCCCTCTGCGCAACCGGGACAGCGGAGGCCGTTGCCGCCTGCCTAGCACTGCGGCGCGAAGGGGCCGAGGTGGCCCGCACCTTGGGTGGAGCAGAGGGCCGCGGCCGCACCGGAGGGCTGGGCAGAACGGACTGGGGCACCGGAGCGAAGAGCTCCAGCGCGCCATCACCGCATTTGCCGTCCGTTGCCCCTGGGGGGCCGTGGTCTTGCGCTCCTCCAAGCTGCAGGCTGTCGACCTTGTGGGTGATCGCGTCGACATGGAACCCCACCGTGGCCGCAGCCGGCGAGCAGATGCAGGGGCTGGAGAGCGGGACCGAAAGGTCGGCGATGCACGGGAGGATGTCGTCGTCTTTGTGGAACTCCTCCATCACACCAGAGCGCGTGCGAGCATGCGGGGGCGAGCGTCCACCATCTTCAAAGGCCAGCGGGGAGTTGAGGGCGTCGAGCATGGCGTTCTCGATCTCGAGCTGCATGACATCCATGCGCGGCGGGGGGAAGAGCGCGCGGCCACCAAGGAAGGAAAAGAAGGCGGCCACGGGGTCCATCTCCTGGGCTGCGCAGCGCGGGGTCGCCGACGACTGGAGGAGTGGGAGTGGCGGGGTGGCCCGAAGTGGCGGCACCTCGGTCGCCGCCTTGTTCTTGGCGAGTCCCCGCTCCAGAGTGCCGTGCCTCCTGCCCCCCGGCGTCCTGCTGCGCCGCCTCGGTGTCGCCTCGATGACGTCAGTGGACTTGCCCTTGGCGTGACATGAGGTGCCCAGGAACGCGTCACGCCACGAGCACCGCTACTCGCCGGAGTCATCCTCGTCGTGGTCGCGTGGGTTTGGCCGAGGGGCCGCCCGGCAAACAGCAGTGGCCAGCCAAGCCTCCGGACGGCGAGCCTGCGCCTGACCATCTTCGACGCCACCCGTCCAGGAGCCAGGCTCGATGACGCGGGGGTAGGGGCGGTTGTCATCGTCGTCGGAGGATGGGATCCCGCTCTGGCCCGAGTGTGAAGAACGCGGTGAGAGCGGGGTCCAGTCTTCAACTCGATCCACATGAAGCAGCAGATCATAGCGGCGCACGCCCGGCGGCGGGGGGGGCGCGGCGGTCTGGCAGGGAATAGCCGAGGATCTCATCGACGCGGCCAGCTCCCCTCTTGAGCACCCAGAGCGCCCGCTTTGTCGGAATGTGCGTAACATCCCAGGTCCAGAGCCAGCACGCGAAGGTTTTCATGTGGCCCCGCCCCAGAGTCCTGCTGTCGAGGCGGTCGATGCGGCCGAAGTCGCCGAACGCCTCCTCCGCGCCCTCGAGCGACCAGAACTGCATCGGGAGATCCTCAACGACGATGCGGACGTGTAGGGGCAGCTTCATGAAGGCGGCGTGGTCGTCCTCGTGCCAGGCGCGGATGAATAACTTAGCGCCGTCCACCCGCAGCACACCGCGTCTCACAGCGTCGTCACGGTGCGCCGGGATGTCGAAGTGCACCAGGAAGACCTCCGGGTGGTGGGAGGTGACACGCAGCTGGAAAGGGGGAGTGCCCAGCTGCTCCTCGATGGCCTTGCCCACCGCCATGGGATTGGTGGAGTGGGCCCCATCGGCAGCGGTGAGGATGACGGCGTGCAGGCGCAGAACGAGCTCCTCGAGTTCGAGCACGGGCGAGGCGACCACCACCTTGTTGCTGACGCGCGGGCGCCGGGAGTGGTCGCAGCGGAGGAAGCGGTCCATGGCCGGGAAAGCGGAGGCGGCGGGCGAAGGGAAGCGAAGGCGCTCGTGCACCGGAGCTCTGGGAGGAGCCAGGTTCAGCCGATCTCGGGCAGCCCCTCCTGGACCCCCGTTCCTCGGATTTTGTGGGCACTCACGGGCGAAATGGCCTTGGCGCTTGCAGAGGACGCGACGGAGCGGATCTCTGCAATCCTTGCGGAGGTGGAACTTGCTGAGGCACCGGAAACACTTCCCTTTGAACATGCTTAAGAAGGCGTCGCGGCCGGCGAACGCATTGAAGCCCTGTTGGCGGTCCGAGCGGCGCTCCCGGCGATGACGCGAATGGACCGCAGGCTCAAAACCAGCGCGCTTTCCCTTCCTGGATCTGGCCTCCGTCCAGCCATGGTCATCTCCCGTAGAGGAAATGACAACAGCTGGGGATGGAGCGACAACCATGGATTTAAGGCACCCATGCCCGAAAGCAGGGGACGCTCCCAGATCCGCTGAGCAAAGCCGCTGCCCCGGCCGGGACGGGCCACCTCTCTCCAGGAAACGCGGCGTCGAGGCTGGATCTGATCACACGATGGTTGTGGCCGGTGTTGATGGCGAGGCCGAGGCCCTTGACGGACAACCCGAAAACAAGGAACCGCGAGGAGAGAGGGGGCTCCCGTGCTGCGAGCCAGCCGAGGAGGGACGGGACAGGGCGGCGGCCAT
>NC_041384.1:689117603-689118926 GCF_002162155.2 Triticum dicoccoides
TCACTAGTATCAATACGATATATTGTCTCACTTGAGCGAAATGCACTAGTTTCGAAGTTGTATTCAGGAAATCATGATTTATGTAAATCAAGTGAAAATTTGAGGGACTCTAGAAGAAAAGGTCATGTATGTTTACCACTATAGTGGACATTTCACTCATCATCGGCTTGGATTACTTGTACATGCTTTGTGAGACAATATTTCGTAACTGATTAATTTCATGGAAGTGCTAAACTTTGCTCCAGGTAATGTATTCGAACGTTGTAGAAGTGGATCTGCAACTTATTATCAAGGTATTCTCTTATCTTTTAATTGAACAGCCACTCTTAAATAATCACTTTTCTCCGTGATTTATCTTTGTTGAGCATTTTGAACTTTTTTATTGCATAACCTTGAAAAAAGTGATTGACAATAAATAATTAAGAGTCGTATCAATGGACGAGAACAACATTTTGGAGCTCAGCCTCCATGGAGGCCGAATTTTTTGAAAATTTCAAAATTCATACCTTTTGGTTCAAAAAAATCAAAAAACATTGTACAAGTATACTAGGATGTGATGTGTATGTGTGTAAAAGTTTAGAATGAAATACCTTGCGATGCGGTCTGTGCAAAAAGAACAAATTCATGAACTTTTGAAATGAATAGTATCATGTGTTGAAAAGTCACAAATTTGTCTTTTTTGCACAACCCTCATTTCAATGTATTTCGTTTTGGAAATTTACACACATGTGTGTTATGCCTACATGTATGTCTATATTTTTTTTCAGAATTTTTTGAAATGTAAAAATATGAATTTTGTTGAATTTTATTATTTTTTTCAGAAACCAGCCTCGATGGAGGTGGAGCTCCAAAAGCAATTTTCTATCAGTGGACATGCTTCTAACTATATATTTATGTATTCGATCACAAATACAGGTAGTGATAGTAGCATTCATTATAATTTATTTACGAAAACCCATTAACAATAAATTGGTACACAAATTATAGCGATTGTGTACAAGCACTCTTTGGACTTTAGTGCCACGAATGTATAAATTATGTTCCCACTGCAACACACGGACAATTACCTAATTAGATCAAAAGTTGTGTGTATAACTAGGTCATCGTATTTTGCATTTTCTTTGATGATTAATTGTGTTATTTGATATTTAGAGGCATGGGCTAGTGCCTGAATGAGATGCCATCGGCTCTGCACATTGGCGGGAGAGCATGTGGTGTGGTGGCACCGCCGTTCTCCGGTCGCCTACGTCGGAGGGGTTGGCGGCCGGTGGTGTGTACGCGGCGGCGGCGGGAACTGGGGAGCCCGATGGGATTGTGGAGGGG
>NC_041384.1:689119251-689121399 GCF_002162155.2 Triticum dicoccoides
GGGGAGAGAGAGAGAGGCGTGTTTGAGGAAGCCAAACCTTTGCCGCGTTGAACTGGTTTTCACAGGGGGGGAGGGGGGACCAGCACACAAAAAAAACCTACGTGGCATGCCTAATCAGAACTCATTTAGGTAAAAAATTGATTAATAATAAAATATGGCACGAAGGTGTAAAATGGGGGTATAAATTGAGGATTTTTCTCAAAATTGGATAAATTCTGACAATTTGGTGAATTTGGGGTAAAAAATGGAATCAACCCCTTTCTTTTACAAACTGTATGTGCTCGCATTGTTTAAAATATTCCATTGTTTTGGAAGTAGTAAAATTCTTGAGCTATGTATCTATGTATCATCTATTGAATTCCTTCCAAAAAAATGTATAATCTATTGAACTTTGTGTCACTCCTTTAAAAGTGCTACAATGATCAATTTGCTTTGTTCCTTAGAAATAAACGGATAAATAGTGCTAATTCCTTTATTTTATTCTCAAATGGCTAAGGAGCTGGTTCAAAACCTAATTTTGAACACTGTCGGAAATACTCCCTATGTTCTTTAATAACTAGACGAGTCCCGCGCGTTGCCGCGGAACAACCGTATATCTCTACGCATAAAATCATCGTTTTCATAGAACTAAAAAAAACTCTATAACTGTATGACAATGTGGTAGTCAAACTAAAAAAACTCCCATCATCAAGTGTGGGAAATATAGATCATCCCACGTAAGAAAAGGAGATCAGCCAACTCCTACTGCATAATGGGATTATATTTTCTTTTTGACATGTTGATGGAATTTAAAGCTCACTCACATGCATGCTACCGGTGCATGCTTGCATGCGGAGACATGTTGATGGGATTTAAAACCCACTCACATGCATGCGACCGTAAGTTTCTCCATGCTTGCATGCGGCTTAGTGCGGAGCCTTTCAACGTCTAGATCACACGGCTAATATGGACTGATTTAGTTTATCTAACGGCTACATTAATTTTGATGATGTGGCTCAAGGAGAAGGTAGAGAATTCCTATTAGTGGGGGCTAGCTATTTAGATATAGTAGATATACCAGTACATATAATTTTTCCTGAAAGTTAAACCTTGTGAAGTTTGACTCAATCTGTTAATAGAAGAAAAAAAATCTACACCTAGAATACAAAGTACATGTCACGAGATACCTCACAGGTCAAATTTTTCATACTCCGCAATTAACCAGGCTAGGTGCAGTTACAAATATATATTGTCGCGATGTAAAGCTGTGAGATGTGAACTGCCAACTTAATTTCTCTTCCAAAACAACGTTAGGTGGAGTAGATTGGCACGGATAGGGTCATCAATTTTGATAAACATATTGGTCAAGTGTTCGAATCTGATCTTTTAATCACTTGATTGAACTGAGGATATAGCCAATGGTTTTACTAAAAGTAGAACTCAACTTGCGCTCATGTTTGTCAAAACTCTTCAGTTTAAAAACAAAACAGATTCTTCCACTACATAATGCAGCAGCAGTGACCTCAATTCCTGTGTCAGTCTTGGCTTTTCTTTTTCTTGTCAATCACTGATGGCTGCTAACTGAGGCATGATTGAGCTAAAATAATAACCATACGTAGTACTCTCTCTTTTTTGCGAATGGACCATACATAACACCCGGGACACCATGAAAATGTCGGTCAATACCGTCACAGTGAGTGGGAGTGGAATATTTCCATATAAATCATTCACTGTCCTGACATCACGAAAAATGCCGTGGTCTGAGTCTGATCATGATGTGCCGCGTTAACCGGGTTAGGCGGAGTAGCACAATGTCAAACCGTAAGGTGTGAACTGCCAATTTTAATTTCCTTGCAGAAATAGATCAGCATCAGCATGCACACAAAGTCGTCAGTGTCAATAGAAATATTGGTCAAGTATTCAGTTCGTTTGATCTTTCAGTCACTTGAATCCAATGAGGATAGAGCCAATGGTTTTTTTTTTTGAAAGATCCAGCTTTTCACTGGCATTTCATTAATAAGCAGGAAGCAGTGGGAAAACAAAAGGTAGGGAGATGATCCAGGGGATCAGAGGGCTTGCCACAGATAGGCAATCCTCGAACGATAGAAAATCTAGGGTTTATATTTCATGATGGTTCCCCAAAGGGGCTCTCGATGCAGGATGCACCTG
>NC_041384.1:689121648-689169924 GCF_002162155.2 Triticum dicoccoides
TGAAGGTGGCGTTGTTCCGTTCCTGCCATATCTCCTAGCAAACCAGCAAAAGCATAGTGTTGATGCATTTTCGCCATCCTGGTGCGGCCCTGTCTAGGGCGGCGATCGCAATGGAGGAGTGCTGGAGGTCTCGCCAGCTCGCAGCCGGAGCTAACGAGGCGCAACCCGTCCGTGAGCTAATCGCTTCCCAGACGCCCTTGGCCATTGGGCACTCCCAGAACAGATGCTTCGAGGATTCAAGGTTTCGAGTGCATAGCTGGCAGAAGTACTCGTTCTTCCAGCCGCGGCGTTGAAGTCTGCCATTGCACCACAACCTGTTTTGCAGCATGAGCCAAGCAAACATCTTGATCTTCCCGGGGGCCCAAGCATTCCATATGATCTTGCCGAAAACCAAGGACGTCATGCCCTGGAACCCTCGAGGATCAAGGACCTAGCCCATGGTTGTACTGAACACCCGATAGGCTGATGAAGCCGAGTATTCGCCCGTCCGCTCGAGGATCCATCTAATGGAGTCAGGGGTGCCCGCATGGAGATCGTCAGCTACGCCATGGAGTCGCCTATGCAAGGCCAGGACGTCGTGGATCAGATGTTCAGTACAACCATGGGCTAGGTCCTTGATCCAGTTGTCGTCTGCCAGGGCCTCCTTCACCGTCCTGTTCTTTCTCCAGGCATGCCGAGCCAGGCGCGGGTATTGCTGGGCGAGCGTGCCCGGCCCCATCCAGTGGGAGTGCCAGAAGGACGCTGTCGCGCCATCGCTGATGCTAACCGAGGTGGCCGTCGTGAAGAGGGAGAGGTCGTCGTCATTGCATATGTAACCTTTGTCCCGAAGGCGCGGGACGATTTGTTTGACCAGCAGGTCATTATGTCATTAGTGACATGGCTAAATTGTCTTTGTTGACATTTTCTGATGTTCTATGTGCGCTGCGAGCACGGTGGCGCTGCAAGTTAAAACGGCCACGCCTCCGCTCACCACCGCCGCACATCTCCACCGAAAGTGGAACCCCCGTTTGCTCGCGCGTCGGCTGGTTTCTGGCTCTGCCGCCCTGCCTGCTTCTCCCGATCCCCTTCCGAGGTAACCCGTTAGCTTGGCTGCCTCAGCACTGTCTCACACCACCGACCCACCCTTTCAGTTCCGTGGAGATTCCAGTTGGTTCGTACGACCAAACCTCTGGTTCTATCTTCTGTGCCTCAGTCAAACCTGCCCTGCCTTCTGAATTCACTCTTATTTATTTGCTTATTCGTTTGCACCACTGTTAATGATTTAGCATAAAAAAGGAATGGATTCTACAACCTAACCCCTTCCGTGGCCATCTTGTTTTTTGCAGTTTAGTTGGCCGGCATGGCTGCTGAATGCGAGAGCTGCAACTGCAGTGCCTGGGCAGCAAATGATCCCTCTGGAGTACTCTCCCCTCACAGCTTCAACCGTAGGTAATCAAACACGCAACACTCCCTTCCCTTGTGAGATTTTATTTACAAGGAAAGGTCAACGTGCCAGATATAGACATCTACTTTGTGCTAGCCCAGTTATGTGTTTATCTTTCTTCTCTGAATACATATAGACTTCTACTGTATGTGCTAGCCCAGTTATTCATCGGTGTAAATTATGAGCAGACATCCTTGCGGATGCCGACTGAATTAACTGCTTTGTTAGCGTCTCACTTTCTTCTTATAACTAGCGACTATGCATATGCTACACTGATTAATTACCAGGGCTGTACGACATGATGATGTTTCTTTGAGGATCACACACTGCGGTGTCTGTTTTGCTGATGTTCAGTGGACAAGAAATTTGCACCATGACTCGGTGTACCCTTTAGTCCCTGGGTAAGCTTTTCAGATCACTGTATTTGTTTCAAAAAAAAATTGGGAACAACAAATGCATTTTTCCCTTTCTGTTGATTGACCCCGTTTAGTCACTAGAATCCTGTACTACAAATAAAGGTTTATCTGCTAACCTACTATTCGATGTGGTTATAGGCATGAGATTGCTGGAGTTGTAACCGAGGTCGGTTCAGACGTCAAGGACTTCAAACTGGGCGACCATGTGGCTGTTGGGACATACATCAACTCATGCCGTGACTGTGACAACTGCAACAGCCTCCTCGAGAACCACTGCTCAAATTTTGTTTTCACTTTCAATGGTGTTGATACGGACGGTACTGTCACAAAGGGAGGATATTCCAGTCACATTGTAGTTCATGAACGGTATGGATGCATTCTCTACTGAAAGTTCTGAATTTGGTGTAGATTGTCTATGTCCATCTTTTTTGCCTCCAAGTCAAAACTCAATTTTCTCGTATAATAAGAATCTTGCATTTCCTGCTAATTCGTGACAGGTACTGCTATAAAATACCTGATGGCTACCCACTGGAAAAGGCCGCACCTTTAGCTTGTGCTGGGATCACTGTGTATACACCGATGATACGGCATAACATGAACCAGCCAGGAAAATCACTTGGTGTCATTGGTCTTGGTGGGTTGGGTCACATGGCAGTGAAATTTGGGAAAGCCTTTGGACTGAATGTGACAGTTTTGAGTACAAGTGAATCGAAAAGAGATGAAGCTATCAACCTTCTTGGTGCAGATAATTTTGTGGTATCATCAGATAAAAACCAGATGGAGGTACTGAACATCTTTAATATCTTTAAAGCTGAGTCTGAAACAACTTACAACAGACCACAACAAGTACATATCTCCTTACCTTATGTTATATTCCAACTGAGAAAACATAAATGCACAAAGGATCAGAGCTTATTATGCAATCGATAGTGCTTATACTATTTTGTGCTAGCTGAATTCTGCTTGTTATTCTTCTCACTATGCTTATACTAAGTGAGAATAATGAAATGATTTACTTTTGCAGTCCCTGAAAAATTCTCTGGATTTCATTGTCGATACTGCCTCTGGTGACCACCCATTTGACCCTTATCTCGCGCTTCTGAAAGTCCGTGGCGTAATGGCACTAGTTGGCTTTCCTGGAGAAATCAGAGTGCATCCTGCATCACTCAATCTTGGTAAAAAAACCTTACTATTAGCTATACAGTTAAAATAATTGCAGGGTGAAAAGTTCCATTATTTTTATCTTTTATGGTTCTATGCATGAGACTGTATGCCGTAGAACACACCACTGGTTGTTGGTTTCCTGGTTCAAAACTTGGCGACGACTTGAGGATATATAAGCATACAAATGTTGTTACCGGTGTTTTCGTGTAATGAAACTGGCTTTCGGCCCTTTGTCAAAAGATAACTAATCAGAACTCACTGCAGGTGCACGGACTCTATCTGGCAGTGTAGTCGGAGGCACCAAGGACACCCAGGAGATGATAAACTTCTGCGCGGTAAACAAAATATACCCAAATGTTGAGGTGATAAAAATAGACTACATCAACGAGGCTCTCGAGAGGCTTGTCAACCGGGATGTGAAGTATCGGTTTGTAATCGACATAGAGAGCTCTTTCAAGTAATATCTTCACGGTTGGCACATTTTCGAATCCTTATAAAAGTGTGTAGAATAAAGTTGAATCTTGCAAACAATCGCGGCTGACTAGTGATAGAGGGCTTTCCTCTGTAATGTGATGGTATGCTTTCCGGTCCGTGATAGAAGATTGTTGTGAAGATACGCATATTACTTTCAGAAAATATGTAAATAGACCTCCTATGGATGCTCAATTATTGTAGTATCAAATTTTCTGAATTTTCAACTGATCAACACGTGAGCAATGGTCAGATTGAAGAGAGGAAATAATGTCCAAAACAGCTGAAGCCAGTAGGACCTTTGATAGACAATATTGGAAAATTTTACCTCGCTTATTTCCGGGGCTGATCAAGAACCTGCATCACAGAAGCAAATATCATGTCACTATACGTTTCGAGCTTCGACAAACTATTTGGAAACAATTTATGTTTAGACAAAAATGAATCAAATCTCCTATTTTAGCTATAAAACAAGAGCCCCGCTTTGGTACCCCCCCCCCCCAGAAATCGTATAAAGGGCAATATGGACCTTTGATATATCGTACACAATTTTGTATGATGGGTCACCCGACGTATACGGACGTACGTGGCGACAATACAGTGTTATGTGCACCTTGGCAGGCCCAGCCCATTTATGTTTTTTTTTAAACTTCAAAAAATACAGGTTCCACCTATAGTACTGAAGGCGCTAACCACTGGGGTACTTTAACTATTGTGCTAGTGTACTTATTTCCTCCTTATGGCAGCTATAACCAGTGGCGGAGCCTGAATATAGAGGAGGCCAAAACATGTCATATAATGTTAGAGGGGGCCAAATCACCTAAATCTAGCTAATTTTCTCTAACAAATGAAGGATTAGGAGTACATATAGGTGTATTTGTGAGAGCATGGGGGGGGGGGGCCAAGGCCCCTGCCAGCAACCCCCTGCCTCCGCCACTGGGTATAACGCTAATAAAAAAAGCACGCGTTCCCGGACTGATTTTATTCAGTTCAGCCGTTTTTATTCTGGGTTTTTTCGTTTTCTCTTATTTCTTTCTATATTTTCGTTTTCCTTTCTTAAATCGGAATTCTTTTTAAATGAATTTAATTTTTTTTCAAATTTCGTGAACATCATTTCACAAATTTCATGAACTTATTTTCAAATCCATGAACATTTTGAAATTCATGAACTTTATCAAATTCAGTGGGTTTTTTAATTCATGAAGTTCTTAAAAATTCATGCACTTTATAAATTTTCATGAACTTAATTTTCAAATTAGTGAACTTTTTTGAGATTACGTGAACATTATTCGCATTTGTAGATTTTCAAAGTCATGAACTTTTTCGAATTTCATGATTTGTTTATCAAATTTGTGATTTGTTTGAATTTTTGTGATTTTGTTTCAAATTCATGAACATTTTTAATATTTGGGAACATATTTTGGAATTTCATGGCCTCATTTTAAAAAATTTGAACTTTTATAGAAAAATTACAAAGTTTTTAAACATATCATGAATTTTTTTAAATTTATGCACCTTTTCTAGGCTCGCGAACTCTTTTCAAATTCGTGACCTTTTTGTGTCCGCTTTTATTTCAAATTCGTGAATTAAAAAAAATCATGAGCACATGGAACTTTTTTCCAGCGGTCAGCAACATATCCTAATCCATGTGCTCATACGCTCACCCGCGCCTGCTCACCTGCTCGGCCGCTCAGTGTGAGAGCCGCATTGCTGGGCTGGCCAAAAAATCCTATCGCGTGAGCGCTGAATGGCTTAGCTGGCGCAACAAGCGCTCATTAGGAGCTCCCTACATTCGGGGAGTAGCATCAAATAGACTGCGCCACGCACAGGAGGCTGCCCGACTGGGCCCGCCTATGAAGCTGGAAGGATGACTACCATGGGCATGCCCACCTGCTCGAAAAGGTTGTGACCATGTTAAGATGTTCAAAACTAAACCATGTTAAATGTAGAGTGTTCAGGTTGTCCAGAAGGCTCCGTCTGAGAGCATGTTGTTTTCCAACTTCCTTCAAATGGCCCCATATTTTCCACCAGCTTATATGACCAATTCAAGGCACCATGCCGAAGTTGTTTGTGTTTTGGGAGATTCTTGCATTTTGGAGTTTTCTAGGTGAAAATGGTCGATAAATGGCCAGACATGACGCAACTTGTATACGGTGTCAGAATTCATTAAAATCTGGCATGGATGCCTACTATAGGCATGCGCATCTACTGAAAAACGTTGGGGGTCATTTGACACATGTCCTAAAAAATAAAGTTGAATGGAGTGTGTTCGCTTTGGTGAGAAGGCTCCGTCTAAGAGCACGTTGTCTCTTGACATCCTTGAAATGAGCCAATTTTTTCCATGAGTTTATATGGCCAATTAAAGGCACCATGCCATGTTTTCTTAGTTTTAGACAATTTTTGTGTTTTCTGGAGTCTTCTCGATCAAAAAAGGCCGATAAATGGCCGGACATGTCGCACTTGCATATGATGTCGAAAATCGTTCAAACTTGGCATGCATGCCTATCATGGGCATTCCCACCTACTTGCAAAATTTTGGGTCATTTTAAGAATGTCTGAAAGTAGATCATGTTCAACGGTGGGTGTTTGGCTAGGCGAGAAGGGTCCGTTTGAAAGCATGTTCTTTTGACATCCGTTAAATGGCCCCAATTTTTTTTCCACCATCATCTATGACCAATACAAGGCACCATGCCAAGTTCTTCGAGTTTTTGACAATTCTTGCACTTTTTTTCGAGTTTTCTTGGTGAAAATTCGCCAATAAATGGCCAAACGTGACACAACTTGCATACGATGTCAGAATTAGTTCAAACCTAGCATGGATGCCTCATATGTCCGTGCCAGGTTGCTGCAGGAAGTTGAGATCATTTACCAATTGTCCAAAAAACCACCAGTTTAGAGGAGTGTGCTAGACTAGGCCGGATAGGTGCATCTATGAGTATGTTCTTTTTCCAAATTTGATTGCATTTGTTATTTGCAATTTCCTTCATTATCAATCAACATAAACATTCTTTTATATCCTAACTATTTCTTTAAATTTCTTAACAGTTTTGTAATTTCAAATTGTGTATGAAAATTTTACAAACTTGAACACTTTTTCCAAAAAAATTACCAAGTTCCCAACAATTGATATTAAACACAAATTGCAAATAACGTACTTTTTCTTAAAATTTATCAACTTTTTTAAAATGCAAACATTTCTTCAATTTGGGAACAAACAATTAAAAATAGGCACATTTTTTGAAATTCAAGAACATTTATTTAAAATGTAACAGTATATGAAAACAAGAAAAAAGTTTGGTATTCCAAATAATATTTCAAATATTTTAAGGTTTCAAAAACAATAATAAATTTCAAAAATGATAAAAATGAATTAACAAGAAAAGAAAGAAACATGAAAAATAGAAATTAAACGCTTAGGCCTTGGCCCAACTAGGCGACCGCATTGCTCCCCGTTGGGTGCCTATTGGGCCAGCCCAAGCGTTAGCAGATTTGAATAAAGTTCATCAATTTTTAAAAAAATGCTCACGAATTTAAAAGAATTGCAGGTTTTAAAAAAAAGTTCGTCAAAGTTAAAAGGAGTTTGTGGATTTGAGAAAAAGTTCACGGATTTGAAAACAAAGTTCATGAATTTAAGATAACGTTCACAAATTTAAAAAGTTGACAATTTTAAGAAATAATCCATGATTTAAAATAGTTCATGAATTTAAAAAAATAATGAAAGAGAAAAATAAAATAACAAAAGAAATAGCGGACAAACAAAAACCAAAAAAAAAGAAACAAGCTCGCATTGGTTAGTGTTATATTTGAAAAGGAAAAAAAGGTAACTAGACACAATAAGAAAGTAGTCCAGTTGATTATTGCGGTAGGTGTTGGGTTCGAATCCTATCAGACACACATTTATTGAAGGTTTTAAATAAGTGGGAAAAAGGTAGCAAATGGGCCAGCCCAAGTGGCACGACACACAAGCCGTGTATAGCGCGGTGCGGGCGACGTATTTTAAGAAGAGACCATCCTACCACTTATTTTGTAGGGGTGTGGAGAGATCTCAGCGCTCAATGTGTTTAGGGGTGGGATGTACCGAAGCAGAAGTGACAAAATAAACATGAATGATGCACCAATATGTCGATGCCTATATAAAGTTTGCTTACTTCTCTTGTAGACTGACATGTCTCACTACTACAGGATGCTGTGAACATGACAATATAATCAGAGACCTTCGACGAAATTATATGTGATGCATTAATGCAAACGGTGTTTCTGTAGTTCTTCAGTATATGTACTTGTGCATCGAATTATGCATTCATTCTTGAACCTATATTTATAATAAACATGGTTTGATATGAAAAAAGTGATTGTCTACTTTTAAATTCAAAATCTATGAATTTTAAATGCAGGAAATAAATTAGGGATAAATTATATTCTGTAGGCCAGTACACTGCACACGGTTTGCGAAAGCAAAACGTATGTGATAAACATCAAGACTAGACACGTTTCTCAAATCTACTACGTGTGCGATGAATCTCCACTGCACACACGATTAGCCAAGAAAAATGTGTGAGATTGACAACAGCAATGCACACAGCTTCTTATTAAATGTTTGCGAAAGTTACCTTATCACACACGCTTGGCAATTATTGACTGTTTATGATGTCATACGCATCGTAAACGTTTGCTCATAGAAGAACACGTGCGATAGGCCTTCATCCGAGGCGGGTACGACGGATGAATCATGTGGGATATATTTAAGATTCACATATATATTTTTATAGGGACAAGTATATGCACTCATACAATGAATCGCATACAGTTGAGGAAAAGTAAATGTGTGTGATTGTCTGTTTATCATACACGTTTTACAATCGTGAACTGTTTGTGATGGGGCGTGCATCGCAAACGTAGCACCACAGAATACCTACTGCGATGATAATGCGAGCACAAACGAGTAGGAAGGATGGAGCGTTTGGGATATTCTACATATCAGAAATAGTTGTCTAAAGACTCGCATTCGGGATAGATGCCGTCATCGCATACGCTTAGTTATGCAAAACGTATGCATTGCCACTTCTTATCCCCGACGGTTTCTGGGTCATATGGAAAGGACCCCCTATCACACACACTGGCAAGACGACGGTTTAAAATGCCGTCGCAAAAAGGGTTTAAAAACCGTTTGTATAGCAGCTCATTGTACTAGTGTTTGCTACACACTTGTGAACACATTTCTTTTTTTTCTTTGTCTTTCTTTGCGAGAAAACTTTCGATCTATTCATCTTCAATCATATCAATACAATAAACATCAAAAATAATAAAAATTACATCCAGATTCGTAGACCACCTAGCGACGACTACAAACACTCCTCCACAAAATACATGTTGGAGGCATGTCCTCCGGGGGGTACTACATCACATATATGTATTGATCATAATTCTAATGTATTTCTTCCAAAAGAAACAAAAAAGGAAGAGAAGATGATGCCGAGAAAGAAAAGAAGAAAATGCAAGAAAGATGTCTCAATAAGGAGCTGTTGAAGTGTATATGTGGATTGGCTAGCCCTTTCTATCAATTCGGACTTTTGGTTGTGTTGGCTAGTGTTGGAAATATGCTCTAGAGGCAATAATATTTATATTATTATATTTTCTTATTCATAATTCAAGAGTTTATATTCTATGTTATAATTGCTATGATCCTGGAATACATGATTAAGTGAAAAACTCATATGCACGTGTGGAATGAGAAACGACTAAATAAAAGATTCCTAGTCTTGCCTACAGGACTAGCTCAAGCGTTGTTGGCGATCATATTTTTCGAATTTTAAGATATTGTTAAGTATCAAACAATAGCCCTAAAAAAACATTGAGATTATGACATTGAAAGAATGATCATATTGAATCGACCCAAATTTGCCTGCTATGAATTGAGTAATATTGTCTATAATCAATTGTAATAACACGAAGTGTTAACATGTGATTTTGCTCCTTAGACCATGAGAGTATTGTAGTCACTTCTTACCGTAAGGTGAGCTTTGGGGTTGCTCAAATGTCACTTGTAACACGGTGATCATAACGACAACTTACAGGTTCATCCGAAAGTTTGACAAGGGACTAGATAGCTCAAGAGTGAGGTTTGCTCCTCCGGCAATGGAGAGATATTCTTAGGGCCCTCTCGGTGTGATGGCGTCCATAATCATCTAGCCAGACACAAGTGACTATGTCACGGGGATACATGCTTATAATAAGAACTTGCAGGACATCTTTTGTCCTACCCTCCCGTGACAGCGGGGTCCATAAGAAAATCTAAGGGATATTAAGGCCTCCTTTTAATAGACAACCGGAACAAAGCATTAGCATATGAGGAATACATTAACTCCTCAGACTACGGTAATCACCAGAAATAATCCCAATTAATGTCACGATGGTGTATGAGGATCATAACACGTAATAGGTGAATACAACTTGCAAGATAGGATCAATAACTCAAATATATTCATGAAAACATAGACGGTTCTGATCTGAAATCATGACACTCGGGCCCTAGTGACAAGCATTAAGCATAGCAAGGTCATAGCAACATCAATCTCAGAACATAGTGGATACTAGGGATCAAGCCCTAACAAATTGACTCGATTACATGACAAATCTCACCCAACCCCATCACCGTCCAGCAAGCGTACGAAGGAATTACTCACTTCCGATGGTGAGCATCATGAAATTGGTGATAGAGAAGGGTTGGTGGTGATGATGGCGATGAACCCCCCCTCTCCGGAGCCCCGAACGGACTCCAGATCAGCCCTCCTGATGAAGAATAGGAGATGGTAGTGACTCCGTATCGTAAAACGCAATGAAACTTCTTCTCTTATTTTTTTTACTCGGGAAGACGGTATTTATAGACTTAAGATTAGGGTCAGCGGAGCCACGTGGGCCCCATGAGGTAACATGGGCGCGCCTAGGGGGTGGTCGCGCCCTGTTGCCTTATGGGAAACTGGTGGCCCCCTCATGTGGATATTCACTCCATTATTTTATATATGTTCCATATAAAATCTCCAAAAAGTTTCGTCCAATTCTGAGAACTTTTATTTCTGCACAAAAATAACACAATGATAGTTCTGCTGAAAACAGCGTCAGTTCGGGTTAGTTTCATTCAAATCGTGCAAATGACAGTCCAAAACAAGAGCAAAAGTGTTTGGAAAAATAGATACGACGGAGTTGTATCAATGAGCTAAGACGTTGGGCGGCGGAGGAGGATTCGGCGGTTGCGGGGGCGGCGTTCACACCCTATAAAATAGATCGAGGAAGTAGCTCGATCGAGAGAGGAGTCGTGCAGTGTGTTTTTTTTCCCGTTGGTGTTCGAGAGGACTTCGTTTGGCCGATTTTTCTCTATTACGTGTGAGGAGGCATCATTCCCTGGTTTTTGCTACGTGGGAGGGGAGCGTTTTGGCGGGAGGAAAGACAAAAAAACCAAACAAAGGTGGGAGGAGAAACGAATAAAAGCCAAACGAAGATGAGAGGAGAGATGAAAATAAACCGTGGAGCGAAGACTACCGAGTCCCCCTTTAGGAATACATATATATGTCAGTAGGAACATTTCCTACTGTCTTGAATGCTAAGAAAACCAAGAACACTATGAAGATGGCGGTAACGATCAAACTCACCGACGAGCAGAGTAGCGAAAGCAGTGACGAGTCGTGCAGCGCGACGATTGCCACCGATTCCCATAGCTAGGTTTTAGCTCCTAGTCGCGAGAATGTTCCCCAAGACAAGAGTCGAATTGAGGTATCTACGCGTTTCGAAGTCCGGCAGAATTTAGACGTCCAGGAAGAACTCTGAGAAAACTAGAGAGAGAAAGCCTAGCAACACTTCTCATCTAATTAAGAGTCTAATTCTATTAGACCAATTAGACCAAGATTAGAGCACATCTAATTAGAATCTTAAACACTTAGGCCAATCAGACCGAGAGAGCGTGGAGCTATGCGGGAGAGATCCCCTTTGGATTGGTGTGTTGCAATAGGGAGCCTTCCACACATATATAAAGGTGGAGAGGGAAGGGGGCCCAACAGGAGCAATCCTTCTGCTCTTCCATTTCGTGAAAGCAGGGAAGGACTCCCTCCTTAATAGGATTCGGTATAGGCCTTCCTTAGGGAGGTGGCACCCTATGTGGGCCCCACTAGGACAACTACGGGTGGTCATCTCATGACAGTTATTCACAACTTTCTTACACAAATAAAATCTCATATTTTCCAGATGTCCTCGGAACCCATTACGAGACCCCCTCCCAACTTTTAATATACAAATCCAGACTTTGCAAAATCATGTTAAACTTTTTGACAATTGAGCAAATTTTCTATAAATTCAAATCAATCTTTAGACTGTTGGTTCTTAATTGGGTTCCAATCTTCATCCCGCTTCCCTTGTTAGATATCTAAAGCCACTAGCCATCCACACATTTCTCAAATGTGCTGCCAGGTGTAGCTATCCACCTATTTCTCAAACGCACTGCCAAGCGGCGCTAGCCCTTTATCCTTATTGGCCACATTTCTCGACCCTCCATCATAGTCACAGATGTCATTTCCTTGTCTGCACGTGTCTAATTATGCTATCTCCACCATCTCCCACCGCCAACTGCCCACCGCTCACTTAAGTCGTCGCAAATCCCCTTGGATGCAACACATATATGCTATTCAAATTCTATTAAATGCAGTTAATTTCAAATTGCTGGTGATAGCCTATAGCTTCAGCCTGAATTTGGTTCTTACCTCCCTTTCGGTAGACCTCCAGACCTTAAACCTAGCCAGTCTATTGCCAGATGCGTCGCTAGGAAATGGTCACCTTCTTCACCCCCCTCATGAATGCAATTAAATGCCTTCCGTAGTCTTGTGTGTGGATTTAGGTAACCAACTTTTTTCAGCCAAGTAAATTTTCTACAAATTCAAATGTTTGGATCTAAATCGTGTTCATATCTTCACCCCGCTTCCCTTTTTAGATCTCTAAACCCTAAACTAGTCATCTACCTATTTCTCAAACACGTCGCTAAGTAGCACTCGCCATCTATCCTTCTTGCCCTAATTTTTCGCACCACCACCATAGTTGTAGATGTCATTTCCTTGTCTATCATGCCTCTAAGTGTCTGATTAAGCTTCTCCACCATATCCCACCTCTCACCTAAGTCACCGCAAACCCCCTTGGACGCACATATATGTTATTCGGATTCTAATCTCTGTAGTTAGTTTCAATTTATTGGGGACAACTTAGCTTAAACCTAAATCTGGTTCATATCTCCCTTTTGCTAGACCTCTAAACCTTAAACCTAGCCAGCCTATCGCCACACGCGCCGCTAGGAAATGGACACCTTCTTTCTCCCCTCGCGAATGCAATTCAATGGCCTTCCGTATAGTCGTTTGTGTGAATTTAGGCAACAAATCTTTTGCCAGCCGAGGAAATTTTCTGTAAATTCAAATCAACCTTTGGACCGTTGGCTTGGATCTGAATGAGGCTTTATCTTCCCCTCGCTTCCCAGTTGCCGAGATCTCTAAACCCTAACACTAGCCAATCCACCCATTTCTCAAACGTGCCGCCGAGCGGCGCTCGCTCTCTTTACTTTTTGCCCTTGTTTCTCGCCCCCTCCACCATAGTCTTAGTCTCGTAGATGTCATCTTTTTTTTTCTTTTTGCGGGTGCGTAGATGTCATCTTCTTGTCTTTAATGTCTCCACATGTCCGATTACACCATCTCCGCCATCTCCCACCGCCCACCTAAGTCGCCGCAACCCCCCTTGGTCGCAGTCCATATATCTTGTTCAAATTCTAATTTATGTATTTAATTTCAAGCATTGATATGCACTACTACGGACTGTTTCTTCTTGTTGTTGAACAACTGATCTAACAGTTTTTGATCAAAAGGCTAAACTGAACAAAAGAAGGGGAGCAAAAGAAAAAAAAGATGAAGAAAATAAAGCTAGGAAAAGCCAAGTCTACTCTAAAACTATTCCTCCCGCATCACGAAAAGTTGACGCAGACGCTGCCGTTCTTGGCGCATCCGCACGCCGGGCACGCCTGCGCTGCGGCCGCGCACGGCGCGCACACGCAGAGGTGCCGGCACGGCAGCAGCAGCACCACGGCCGCGCCGTCGCCGCACCCCTTGCACCCTCCGACTCCTGTCGGAGCCGGCGTGCCCACCTCCTCCTCCGCGCAGATGGGCACCTGGTTCTCCCCCCAGCAGCACGACTCGGCGTCGTCCTGACCGTCGCCGCCGCCGCCGCCACGGGCCGCCTGCGCGTTGAGCACCCGCTGCAGGTCGGCCCGGAGCACGTTGGCCGCGGCCTCGTGGGACTGCGCGGCGTCGCGCCACATCTGAGCCTCCATATAGAGGTTCCTGATGCGCTCCTCCAGCGCCCAGTTCATGCCCCTGACCCGCTCGATCTCGTCGTCCTTGGCCTTGAGCCGCTTCGCCGCCCTGGCCTCCACGGCCGACACGATGAGCCTCATGTGGCTCCGCCTCTGCTCCGCCAGAGCAGCCCACATCTTTCTCGCCTGCGCCGTCGACCACCTTTAATAACAAACAAAAGCTATAGAGGAAAAAAAGCCGGAAACGAGGCGATTAATTTGATCAGGGGACTCACATGTCTGTGCAGGATGTGGTCGACGGCGACGGTCTGCTGTTGCGCGTGGGCCGCAAGAACGTCGCCGGGCACGGACGACCGCTCGTCGACGCGCCTCCGCTTGTTGCCGGTGGTCATTTCCTGAGCGCCGTCGCCCTTCCTGGCCAGATCAACCGCGGCCAGAGCCAACAGCTCCGAGTGCTGATCCGCGGCCAACGTCGGCGTGAAGAGGGCCGCGGCGCCGTAGCAAGGCCCGCTCGCAGTCGCAGGCATGGCGGCGGCCGAGGCGGCCGGCCGGTTGGCGAGCTGGTGGTGGCCGCCGCCGGTGGCGAGTAACATGTGGCGCAGGCGTTGCAGGTCCACGGCCATGGCGGTCTGCTCCTGGCACTGGGAGGCCGCGCGCGGGGAGGACGCGCCTATATATACACACAGGCAGAGGCAGCCAAGGGAAGGCGATGGCGATGAGTTAGTCAGATGTGGCGATGAGTCATGTCATGGATGGATCGGCGCGAGCGCGGCCGGGGTGGCGAAGAAAGAAACAAGGAGGTCCGTCCTTGGATGACGGTAGGCGGCCGAGTATTTATGGTGCGTGCGTGACCGATCGAGAAGAAAGCAACTGACGATGAGATTGACCCTCCGATTATCCTTCTCGTTTTCAGGAGCGATTTCCTTTTATTTATGCCTTCCGTTTCAATCAAAATCTGCCTTTAATAATTTGATTTAATTTGGAGTAGAAACCAAGAATATATTTGGCCGCATATACACAAGGGTCTGCAACCAACGGATGCATATATATGAAAATATATATGGGGTCGAGTTCATCGCTTGATTTGCAGAAGAAGACCAAATCATTCAAGTTAGTAGGTTGTGGCGCCAAATCAGCAGGAATCGTTGAGGCTGCTTAGATAGATCTGCACGAATCTTGGGGTCTAAGGAAACCCACAACAAAACAAATTACCACGCGCTCTCTGGACTTGGTAAAGCGCCGTGGTTAGGCTGATCATAGTGGGGAGTAATTTAAACTAGTGTCATATACATGACACTAGTCTAAGTTACTATTTTTATAATGCAAAATAATACTCCCTCCATTCTAAAATATAGTGCGTCCGCGCTTTTCAAGGTCCAACTTTATCCATAAATTTAATCAACGAGACCAATTGCGGCGGGAGAAAAAAATTATATAATTAAAAACTTCTTTCGAATACGAATTCACTGATATAATTTTTGCTCCCGCCGCAATCGGTCTTGGTAGTTAAATTTACGGTCAAAGTTGAAACACGTGAATAGAGGAAGCACTACATTGTGGAATGGAGGGAGTATAATAGATGGCTTCATTTATTAGCTTGTAGACTCATCTTGTCTTGGGAAGCGCTATATTACAGTAACATATTATGTTACCATTTATCATTAACTACATGCTATGTAAGCAAAATTTTCTTGAAATGTGTTATGTTATTAGCTAAGTTACTCCTACTATGACTAGCCTGACTAGCCTTAGTGGAGGGCAATTCGATCGGAGAAGAAGAAGGGAAACTGCATGCATGCATGCGTTTGGCGCGTTACGTAATTAAGTTCATGCACTGTACCTGCATGCACTAGGCTCACAATTAACCCACGTACTTTAATGTGCTGATCGAGATATACTCCTAGGAGTACTATATGCGTTTTTTTGGCTGGTTATAGCTGTAGACGTACGGTTGAGAAAAAAAGAAGCACATTATAGGTATATAAATAATAAGGGAGTAAGTTAAAGCGTAGAGGTAGAGACGAGGGCTCAAAATTAGCAAGGACATAAATGAGTTCTTGCCTATACTGTGCTCTGGTGCAAATCCCGCCGATTGATCTGTACGTTCAATTTGATTACCAAAATAGATTTCTAATCTAATGCCAAAATTCCAGGGTAGGTATTATCGCCTCCGTCGATCGTACGTCTTCAATTACGGGATATATACACACATGATACTCACGTAACCTCGGCGCCAAAATAGAAGTAACCACACGTACGTGCGTCACCAGCCGTACGTTCAAAACATGACTTGTACAGCTGTACAAACACGATGCAGATCTGCATGCCAACTCATCACACAAGAGTATGTTTGGCATATATATATATCTATCTTTTTTTTTTGCGGGGATACTGTAGTATCTATCTTTGGAGAACAATAAGGAACGAACGGCCAAACAATCAGCGAACCCTGTTGGCATGAGGAGGAAGATATCAATCCGCGAGGAGCCATGCAAAGAATCAAAGAGGAGTTCGCCATGTTTGGATATTCCACAGAAAGACGCCAAGGTTCTTCCTCTGGACACGGATGCCGACCCCTGAGGCTGGGTGTATTACAATTACGTCTGATGGAGCTTTAAACTCTGAGCTTGGTGTAGGGGGCGCTGGTGGTGTGGCGAGATCGGCGACTTCCTTTCTAGGAGCGTGGAGCAAGCTGTACCCCGGCGTGTCGGATCCACTGGTCATGGAAGCGCTAGCACTGCGAGATGCTGTCAAACTTGCTAATATTCGTGGATTCACGCGGGTGCTTATGAAGACCGACTGCCGTCAACTAGTCGAGCTATGGAATACCCGGTTGTCAGCGTGTTCTGTCGTAGCATCGCTTTTAGATGAAATTAGAGAGCTATCTCTGCAGTTTAATTCCTTTGTAATTCAACATATTTGTAGGTCGGCCAATGTACCGGCGCGCTTGTGTGCTAAGCTAGCTTGCACGCTTAGTGTGTCGAAAAGTTGGATCGACGAGACTCTAAGCTTCCTGGTCGGTACCCTTTTGGCTGACTGCAACAGGAATTCATTAGTTGAATAAAGCTCTAAAGTTTCCCGAAAAAACAATCAGCAAACCGAACCGCTATACATATCCTGAAAACACTGGAATTAATCACAGTTTTGCTAAAGCATATCTAGATGTGCCATAAGTATTGCACATCTAAGTCATATGTCATTGATCTTACATTAAAATTCGTGTGAATATTTTCTTTCTCTTTTTTTTTCTCTTTATGCTTGATTCACTCACTTAGATGTGCAATAACTAAAGCACATCTAGATGTGCCCTAGACACACCCAATTAATCAATATGATTGCAGTTTTCGCTTTCCATGCATTAATCTCATATTATTCTTGCCATAGACCTTTTTTGAAGAGATATCTTCAATGGACTTTTGTGCGCAAGGAAACAAGACTGCGCATTCAAGTGGGAGTACACGGATAATTTCACGGAGACGCTTTGGCTGCTTCTTCTACACTACTATTAAACAATCAAACACGAATTTTTTTACGTGCACCCAGCAATTAGTCCCACAACCCTGCACGAACGAATCAACACCACACGATTAGGCCCACAATTCTAAATCTAACAGCCATCATTGATCTAATACCTTTATTGTGTGCACGTAGCAATTTCCCTTGGCTGACCGTGCTCCACCAGCGGAGGAATATTCGAACTACCGATCCCGCGTGCACCCTGTCCCGTATCCTGTTCACCTTACGAAATTAAAGGCTAAAATTAAGGGCTTTCTGTTTTAGATAGGAGAGAGGATTAGTGCATGTACCTTCCAAAACACACGTCGCCCCGCATCCCACGCCCCGCGTCGGCATCCTCCATGCGTCTCATCGTCGAAGCGGGAGATGTGCCGCGCCCGGCAGCGTTCGGCGGCCGAAGGGGGAGACGTGCCGCACTAAAATCACGCCGCGTCCTGCCCCTTGTCCTCTCTCCTATCAGATGTTCGCGCGACAGGGACACCGCTCGAGGACGCCGCTGACGCAGGAATCGGTCCGCCACAGAAGCTGCAAAAACGGGGTGACCAGCCACCGTCACGGGCACCTTCATCGCGTCGCTGTCGAGGCCGGATCTGATGTTGCCCCCTCTACGTCATCTGAATCCTGCCAAGGTTGACCACTTGGGCTTTCTTTCACAGCTCACTACCGAATCGACGCTGTTAATATATCTTGCATTTCCGCCTCCTTGGCATTATCGTTTGTATTTACAGCATAAACATGATTTATATGCTCAGGTCCAGGTTGCATTCTTGGGTGAGCTGTAGATTTTGTTTCAGTGCGAGACAGTTTTTTTCTTTCATTTTTATTTTGCTCCTCATTCCGTCTAGCTAGCATAGGATTACACCACCGATCATGCTTATCAGGATTTGCTGCACAACATGGTGCCCGCACATGCCTGCATATTTTTCGGAATTTGTGTCAAAAACTGACATACTATAAGGCATACTCCCTACTAACATGCTACATGGTAATCACAAGATATATACCTATTCTCCATTCCTTTTTTGCTTCAGTTCTAGAAGAACAATTTTTTACCTTCTGTTACAATTTTTATGTGAGGAATTGTTCTCGGAAAGTTGGGTGATATACGTACGTAAATATAAGAGGTGGAATTACCTCACACACACGCGCACGCGCACGCGCACGCGTACACGCACACGCACACGCTAATGCCCTTGTCTTCACTACTAGATTTTTCTACCACTTCACTGGCTGAGTATATTGATTTGAATGAATGTCTTCCCTTTGTTGTTGGCATTTAGCTGACTTAGCTCTCTACTTGCTTGGATTGGTTGTAGATGGGAGATCGAGTAGCATATTGATTTAGATAAAAGATAGGTTTCCAGCGTTTCGGAAAGGAGTATGGAGTTGAGTTCTAATTTTTATTACCACTGATCGCAATGGCGCAAGATGTTCCTTTGATAGTTTTATGTGGGTACGAGTTTCTTCTGAAAGTACATATGGCTAAATGTTGATCTTCAATGTTATTTCATGGTAGCCTTTGTTCTAAGGAAAATATGCTTATTAGTACTCTTGATTATTTATGTTATTTTTGCAGGCTTTCTCTCAGCTTTGTTCTCAGCAGTGGGCTTTGCTGATGGTTTTGTCCAAAATAAGGTATGGCATGCATGGATTAAATCTTGAATTTCGCTACTAAATATTTGTACTAAACATGGTGTAAGTCGCTTGTCAGTTTTGCCTCATAATCCTAGCTCTCATTGGTTGAGTTTCATGATGTTGCTTACATTTTACTGAGGATATCCTCTAAAAAACGATTTTTATATCTGTGGTCTTTTTAGTAATGGCCACTGTAACTTAAAAATGTTGTGTATTTTTGTATTCGCATGTATAGTATTTTGATGGAAACATGCATGCTTCTGTGGTATACTATGGTGGACTATCATGCTTGATGGGAAGAGGTATGCTGTTACTTGACTACACATTTATCTTCTGATGATCTTGAACCGTGTGTTTCAAAATAGATTGACATAGTAGCACACTATCTCGCCCTTCTCACTAATTCTAGGGGCATAGGTTATATCTATTTTACCGGCCAGTGCAATTTACAGGTTGCATTTCACGGCATGTTGTTCTATCCTTCACTTATTTTTCAGGTTTAGCAACCTTTTTTTGCTGGTTGGTGTCAACATGGCTGAATAGGTTCTTGAGTTGTTGTACTAGCATTTTATTTCAACTGAGATCTATAATTTTCTGATTGCTAGCTAACAAAAGTAACTTGTAAAGTATGGTACCATGTCATGTTATATATGAATGTAATCTTGCATGTTTTTTGTTATAATTTACTTACATTTTCAGTAAGTACTTAAAGTATATGGCAAATATGAGACATGCTTGCGAATCATCTTTTATTTTACTGATTTACTATGAAAGTATTGGTCTCCAATGTTGCGTGCGGACCAATGAGCAGCTCAATACCTTTTCAGTAGTGAATAAGGATAAAGAGGATGAAGACAATAAAAGACATTTCAACCGTGATGCGATAGTGTTGTACAAGTGGATTTATTGCTTGGTTTTTATAACCCCTTTCCTTTTTATTATTATGCATTAGCGCCTTGTAATAGAAGATTTCTCACAATCAGATTTGAAGTGAGTCTACATAAGTCAAAAGATGGTTGGACATTGTTGTCCAAAACGTTATGTTCGATATACTCCACCAGAATTCATCGTTTATCTGTGGTCATATGCTCTTTTACCAATTGTTTATTCATTTTATATTATATTTATTTCCTGCTCATAGTCCGTTTCACGAGCAATATATGGTCCCTTTGCCCACCGTTGATCTAATCTTGGGTACTTTAAATGCATGTTCGTCATGGTTTACTTAGGCATGTGCAAATTGATACGTGCGTTGCACGTGCAAGCTTACTAGTCTAGACAAGAAGAACAAGACAGCTGACGCGCACAGGGAGAGGGGGGAAAGAGAAGAAACACAACAACTTTCAAGGAAACGCATGCCGGCGGGAGAGAGATGATCGGACGGACGGACGGGCGGACAGACGTGTCATGCGCCACGCGAATAGCTCCATGTGCAGTGCGGTGGCACTTGCTCTGTCACTACCGGTCGATCTGAACAAAACGTTTGGCATGTCCCGAGACGTGCCACGCCTGCATGCCGGGCCAGCGGCGTGGCACTTGTCATGTCACACGCGCTTGGGGCTGGTACAGGTATCCTGATTAGCGCATCCCAATGTCGAGCCTTAATAAAAAATAAAAAGGACACAATATTTGTCGACCGTATGGAGCCGGTTATCCAACACTGTCCCAAAACGTCTGCCAATACTAACCTAAAAGATCAGCTAACATATTTCGTATAGTTTACATTGAAGAAAAATAATAACGAAACATGGCCGGGTGGATCAGATCGTGGGAGGAAGAAGGCAGTTGAGAGGTGGAAGACGACGTGTGAGCCGTTGGATGAAGATCCAACGACAGAAAAAAGAAGTGACTGGTGCTTGATATATTTTCAGGTATCTGAGGTTTAGTCGCCCCCCTACAACAAGGTAAATCATCAGCGTTGATCAGTTTAGCTAGGTTTCTGTGACTGGCATGGCCTCTTGGGCTTAACCGATCAGTCTTGTGTGTTCTCGCGGCTCATGCACTTCTTCCAGAGCTCACAGGGGACAGTAGCAAGCTCGGGGCCGGCGATCTGCCGGATCTCTCCATGACCAGGTGCGGTGACCAAGTGCCACTGCAGCTTCGACGCCTAGCTCGACTAAACGCACGAGGTGGACGTGGCTAATTAACCGGAGGTTGACACTGCTAGCTAAGTCGCCGCTGGAATCTCGACGGCGTTGGTCGACGGGATTCGTCTGTGTCTTGTGTCCCTCCCCCACTCGCCCTACCCAAACTCCCAAGCACACAGTCAGTCAACCCCTGCAAAGTCAGTCAACCCCGCTCCTCCTCCTCCTCTTCTGCGACTATGGGTCTGATTGGTTGGATATTAGTATGGTCAAGCCAAAGTGTGGCTAGCCATACAAGTATGGCTGTGAAATTAGACGCCAAACTTTGGCAAAAGTTGACAAAAAAAATTATCTCTATGATAAATGGGCCATGTGGGCAATAAAATATGGCAAACCAAAGTGTGGCAAAAACCAAACACATACCAATTAAACTGTGGCTGCTAAATTTTGGTTTGGCAAACTGTGGCTGAGAACCAAACAGCCCTTATATAAACGCAACCGCGCCGATGACCAAAACCCAAATACATCAGTCAGTCAATTACTCCATGCAAGCTCGTGGCATGTCGCAGCAACGCCGCCGCAGCGCCGCCGCCGCCGCGCTGCTGGCGCTGGCGGTGCTGCTGGGGACGTCGCCGCCCGACGCAGCGGCTCAACAAGGTCCGTCCTGGCGGCCCCTCGTGGCGCGTGTCAACAAGGACGCCGCCACCTCCCTCTACACCATCGCCATCAAGGACGGAGGAGGGCCGCTCCTCCTCGAACTCGCCGGCCCAATGCTCTGGGTCGCCAACTGCCCCTGCACGCACTGGGCCATCGGGTGCGGCGGCAGCCACTGCGACGGCTTCCGCAATATGTTCACCCCGGATGCCTGTGATAGTGCAGAATGGCCGGCGCAGGGGCAGGACACGTGCATCTGCACCGCCTTGCCGTACAACCCGGTCGACGGGCGCTGCGTCGCCGCCCAAGCCACCACCATCTCGATCGCTGCCAACACCACGGACGGCAAGAACCCGCTCTCCCCGGTGACCTTCCCCGTCGTCGGGTCCTGCGCGCCGGGGGATTTCCTGGCCTCGCTCCCGGCGGGCGTGGCCGGCGTCGCCGGGCTCGCGAGGCTGCGTAACTCTCTGCCGTTGCAGGTCGCGCAGTGGTACAGCCTGAAGCAAGAGTTCGCGTTGTGCCTGCCCAGGGGCGGGGACGGCGTGGCCGTCTTCGGCGGCGGCCCGTTCCAGCTCCTGGCCGCGCCGACCGTGGAGCTCGCCGACAGCCTCCGCAAGAAGCCTCTCCCGTTCCTCTTCAACCCCAAAAACCGCGCCTACTACTTCACCATCACCGGCATCGCCGTGAACCAGCAGCGCGTGCCCACGCCGCCCGGCGCCTTCGACTTGGAAAGGAGAGGCCAAGGCGGCGCCGCCTTCAGCACCGTCACGCCCTACACCGCGCTCCGCTGGGACGTCTACTGGCCGCTCCGCAACGCGTTCGACGCGGCCACCAGCGGCATCGCGCGCGCGGACAAGGTGGCGCCGTTCGACATGTGCTACCAGGCGTCGGAGCTCGCCATGACCAGCGTGGGCTACGCCGTGGCCAGCATCGACCTGATGCTGGACGGAGGCCAGAACTGGACGCTGCCCGGCGCCAGCTCGCTCGTGCAGGTGAACGACCGGACGGTGTGCTTCGCGTTCGTTCAGACGGATTCGTCGGTGCCGGCACATGCTGAGTCGCCGGCGGTGATCCTCGGGGGGCACCAGTTGGAGAATAACCTGCTGATGTTTGATCTGGACAAGGACACATTCGCGTTCAGTGGGCTGCTGCTCGGCATCGGCACTACCTGCAGCAACTTCGACTTCAGCATCGGGAGTTCTTAGAAGCAGTAGTGTCACTGATCTTGCGAGTCGAGCTAGCTAGCGCCGGAGTGCCACCGTCTGTACTCGAGTACGGTTTCGTTTCAATATTACTAGCGTACTAGTGTTGTGTTAGCAACGAGAATAAAGTAATACATCGTCAAGGATTTGAGATTTTTAACACATTGTGCTATCTGATTTTTGATGCCTGATTCTCATGCGCTGCACAAAATGGGTTGACAAATTCATGTGAATATTGCACAAGTTTAAATTGCACACCTTTGTCCAATGAAAAAAATAGCCTCAGGGCGTCAAATCAGCGCAGAAATTCAAACGGCCAACATTCAGACCTAGTCTTGAGATTTCGAGGCCCCGGGACGAAACTAGAACATGGGGCCTAACAAGGGTGGACACGTTCATGGGAGTGGGTGCCTAGGACCCCACCCAAAATATGAAATTCACTCATTCTACATAATTTCTGTGTATCCATGAAAAAAAAATATCAAAACTAGATGAATGTTTGCAAAAGGTGCCCCCACTCCTATAGTTTGCATCCACTTAAAATAGTTTCAAGGTCCGCTCCTGGGCCCTAACATTTTTAGATGCAAAGTCACTAATTGTGTATCTTCTGATCATAACTGCGGCACCGCGGCGCGGCTATTTGTCAAGACAGAGATGGTTCTTACCTAGGCTCTTCAGTGCTTGTGATCCAAGGTTTGCTTGATGCAGCCACTTTAGAAGCAATAGCGTGCAGGGAAGTGTTATCACTTGCAGAAGATCTAAACTCGCAACACTTTCATATTGCATCTGACTGCACAGAAGTGGTGAATGGAATACGGGTCAATTTTGGAGGAGTTTTCGGAGGAATCATTAGGGAGATAAAGCAAAGAGCAATGTCTTTTATTTTCATATAATTTCGTGCATGAATTTCGAGCAACAATTCATGAAACGCATATAAGGTAGCTAGGTTTGGTACTACTCTCCCCGAGGGGAGACATATTTGGTAGGGGTCACCTGACGATGCTCTTGTTATACATGTAAATATTGATATGAGTTAATAAAGCCTGGCTGTCTTTCTAAAAAAGAGAGAGAATTGGAGACACACCTTCGCACGATGGCCTATGGTAGCGATGCGGTCTCCTCTCAGCGACTTTAGCCTCTCGAGACAGCCGCAAGGTGCCAGCGATGGGCGTCTCCAGCCAAGGCTAAAATAATTTCTGCATGTAAAAAATACATCATGCTGAACTAAAATAATTTTGTTTCTGTAGTTGGGAAAGCTTATATCTAAAATTTAAAACATAGAATCTTGTGCAAACAGATTGTGATCATGACGAAACAGTAGATGATTTTACAGTTAACAATTATGTTTTTCTAAAAATTGAAGTAATGTGTTGTCAATTGTTTTTTTGCTTTATTTTAAAAAATATAACTCCAAATATTATAATAAATATATTAAAAGAAATACTTTAGATAAACATCGAGACAAATGTTGAGCAAGCATTTAAAAATGTTCAATTTGTATAGAGAAAATGTTTCTCGTGTAGATGAAAAACATATACAATGTGTGTGAAAAAAAAGTTGATCGTGTATTTGAAAACATATTTAAAAATTATTTGAAAAATGTTAATCAAGCATTTGGAAAATGTGAAACGTGTATAAAAATATGTTCATCGTGTATTAAAAAAAGTTAAACTTGTATTTGTAAAATTTTACATGTGTAAACAGAAAATGTTGACCATGTATTCAGAAACATTAAACTTGTATTTAAAAAATGTTAAATGTGTATAAAATGTTGACCATGGATTCAAGAAATGTTAAACTTGTATTTAAAAAATGTTAATCAAGCATTTGATTTTTTCAATGTGTATAAAAATGTTGACCATGCGTTCAGGAAATGTTAATATGGTATTTGACAAATGTTAATTCAGAATTTGAAAAATATTAAATATGTATTAGATATATACAAAAAAGGTGTATAGAAAACCAGTGGAACTAGAGAGAAAACAAGAAAAAATGATGATAAATGAGAAAGAGACAAACAAAACCAAAGTATTAAAAAGGAAAGGAAAGAAGAAAAAAACAGGAAAAAACAATAAAGAAAACCAAAGAAAAAGAAAGAGCCAGTAACACAGAGAAACAAACAAAGAAAACCCGGTGAAAAGACAAAGAAAAGCTAGAAACAAAAGAACCCGGAAAAAACAATGGAAACCGACTATTTTCTTCTCAAGTAGCTCACGCCCTAGTATTCACCACGGACCCAACGCGGCTAAATTTCGTGTTTTGACCCTTTTCTGAAACCTATTCGAGATTTGACCTTAGTTTGAAAAAATTTCGAGATCTGACCCTTTTGCTACCGCCAGGGACCATGGCGGTAGGGTATAACAGCCTACCGCCAAGGTCCCTGGCGGTAGGGTTGCATGCTCTACCGCCAAAAACCTCCTAAGTATTGAACACAATGCGTGCTCGTGCCTACCGCCAAGCACCTTGGCGGTAGGGTTGTGCAGTCTATTGTTGGAAATATGCCCTAGAGGCAATAATAAATTGATTATTATTATATTTCCTTGTTCATGATAATCGTTTATTATCCATGCTAGAATTGTATTGATAAGAAACTCAGATACATGTGTGGATACATAGACAACACCATGTCCCTAGTAAGCCTCTAGTTGACTAGCTCGTTGATCAATAGATGGTTACGGTTTCCTGACCATGGACATTGGATGTCATTGATAACGGGATCACATCATTAGGAGAATGATGTGATGGACAAGACCCAATCCTAAGCCTAGCACAAGATCATGTAGTTCGTATGCTAAAGCTTTTCTAATGTCAAGTATCATTTCCTTAGACCATGAGATTGTGCAACTCCCGGATACCGTAGGAGTGCTTTGGGTGTGCCAAACGTCACAACGTAACTGGGTGGCTATAAAGGTACACTACAGGTATCTCCGAAAGTGTCTGTTGGGTTGGCACGAATCGAGACTGGGATTTGTCACTCCGTGTAAACAGAGAGGTATCTCTGGGCCCACTCGGTAGGACATCATCATAATGTGCACAATGTGATCAAGGAGTTGATCACGGGATGATGTATTACGGAACGAGTAAAGAGACTTGCCGGTAACGAGATTGAACAAGGTATCGGGATACCGACGATCGAATCTCGGGCAAGTATCGTACCGATAGACAAAGGGAATTGTATACGGGGTTGATTAAGTCCTTGACATCGTGATTCATCCGATGAGATCATCGTGGAGCATGTGGGAGCCAACATGGGTATCCAGATCCCGCTGTTGGTTATTGACCGGAGAACGTCTCGGTCATGTCTGCATGGTTCCCGAACCCGTAGGGTCTACACACTTAAGGTTCGATGACGCTAGGGTTATAGGGAATAGTTATACGTGGTTACCGAATGTTGTTCGGAGTCCCGGATGAGATCCCAGACGTCACAAGGAGTTCCGGAATGGTCCGGTGGTAAAGATTTATATATGGGAAGTCCTGTTTTGGTCGCCGGAAAAGTTTCGGGGTTTATCGGTAACGTACCGGGACCACCGGGAGGGTCCCGGGGGTCCACCAAGTGGGGCCACAAGCCCCGGAGGGCTACATGGGCCAAGTGTGGGAGGGGACCAGCCCCAGGTGGGCTGGTGCGCCCCCCCCCACAAGGGCCCAAGGCACCTCCAAGAGGGGAAGGGGGCAAACCCTAGGGCAGATGGGCCCTAAGGCCCACCCCAGGTGCGCCTCCCCCTCTCCCCCTTGTGGCCGCCACCCAAATGGGATCTGGGGGCTGCCGCCACCCCTAGGGAGGGAACCCTACGTGGGGGTGCAGCCCCTCCCCTTTCCCTATATATACTTGAGGTTTGGGCTGCCCAATACACATGAGTTCCTCTCTTTCTTGGCGCAGCCCTATCCCTCTCTTTCTCCTCATATCTCGCAGTGCTTGGCGAAGCCCTGCTGGATCACCACGCTCCTCCTCCACCACCACGCGGTTGTGTTGCTGCTGGATGGAGTCTTCCTCAACCTCTCCCTCTCTCCTTGCTGGATCAAGGCATGGGAGACGTCGTCGGGCTGTAGGTGTGTTGAACGCGGAGGTGCCGTCCGTTTGGCACTAGGATCTTCGGTGATTTGGATCACGACGAGTACGACTCCTTCAACCCCGTTCTCTTGAATGCTTCCACTTAGCGATCTACAAGGGTATGTAGATGCACTCTCCTTCCCTCGTTGCTGGTTTCTCCATAGATAGATCTTGGTGACACGTAGGAAAATTTTGAATTTCTGCTATGTTCCAACAGTGGCATCATGAGCTAGGTCTATTGCGTAGATTCTATGCACGAGTAGAACACAAAGTAGTTGTGGGCGTTGATTTTGTTCAATATGCTTACCATTACTAGTCCAATCTTGATTCGGCGGCATTGTGGGATGAAGCGGCCCGGACCGACCTTACACGTACTCTTACGTGAGACTGGTTCCACCGACTAACATGCACTAGTTGCATAAGGTGGCTAGTGGGTGTCTGTCTCTCCCACTTTAGTCGGATTGGATTCGATGAAAAGGGTCCTTATGAAGGGTAAATAGCAATTGGCATATCATGTTGTGGTTTTTGCGTAGGTAAGAAACATTCTTGCTAGAAACCCATAGCAGCCACGTAAAACATGCAAACAACAATTAGAGGACGTCTAACTTATTTTTGCAGGGTATGCTATGTGATGTGATATGGCCAAGAAGAATGTGATGAATGATATGTGATGTATGAGATTGATCACGTTCTTGTAATAGGAATCACGACTTGCATGTCGATGAGTATGACAACCGGCAGGAGCCATAGGAGTTGTCTTTATTTATTGTATGACCTGCGTGTCATTGAACAACGCCATGTAATTACTTTACGTTATTGCTAACCGTTAGCTGTAGTAGTAGAAGTAATAGTTGACGAGACAACTTCATGAAGACATGATGATGGAGATCATGATGATGGAGATCATGGTGTCATGCCGGTGACAATGATGATCATGGAGCCCCGAAGATGGAGATCAAAAGGAGCAAAGTGATGATGGCCATATCATGTCACCTTTTGATTGCATGTGATGTTTATCATGTTTTTGCATCTTATTTGCTTAGAACGACGGTAGTAAATAAGATGATCCCTCATTAAAAATTTAAGAAAGTGTTCCCCCTAACTGTGCACCGTTGCGAAAGTTCGTCGTTTCGAAGCACCACATGATGATCGGGTGTGATAGATTCTTACGTTCACATACAACGGGTGTAAGCCAGATTTACACACGCGAAACACTTAGGTTGACTTGACGAGTCTAGCATGTACAGACATGGCCTCGGAACACAAGAGACCGAAAGGTCGAGCATGAGTCGTATAGAAGATACGATCAACATGAAGATGTTCACCGATGTTGACTAGTCCGTCTCACGTGATGATCGGACACGGCCTAGTTGACTCGGATCATGTAATCACTTAGATGACTAGAGGGATGTCTATCTGAGTGGGAGTTCATAAGATGAACTTGTTTATCCTGAACATAGTTAAAAGGATTTTGCAAATTATGTCGTAGCTCGCGCTTTAGTTCTATTGTTTAGATATGTTCCTAGAGAAAAATTAGTTGAAAGTTGATAGTAGCAATTATGCAGACAGTAAAAGGCTTATGTCCTTAATGCACCGCTCAGTGTGCTGAACCTCGAACATCGTCTGTGGATGTTGCGAACATCTGACATACACATTTTGATAACTACGTGATAGTTCAGTTAAACGGTTTAGAGTTGAGGCACCGAAGACGTTTTAAAACGTCGTGAAACATATGAGATGTTTCGAGGGCTGAAATTGGGATTTCAGGCTCGTGCCCACGTCAAGAGGTATAAGACCTCCGACGATTTTCTTAGCCTGCAAACTAAGGGAGAAAAGCTCAATTGTTGAGCTTGTGCTCAGATTGTCTGAGTACAACAATCTCTTGAATCAAGTGGGAGTTGATCTTCCAGATGAAATAGTGATAGTTCTCCAAAGTCATTACCACCAAGCTGCTAGAGCTTCGTGATGAACTATAATATATCAGGGACATATATGATGATCCTTGAGATATTCGCGATGTTTGACACCACAAAAGTAGAAATCAAGAAGGAGCATCAATTGTTGATGGTTGGTGAAACCACTAGTTTCAAGAAGGGCAAGGGCAAGAAGGGATACTTCATGAAACGGCAAATCAGCTGTTGTTCTAGTGAAGAAACCCAAAGTTGAACCCAAACCCGAGACTAAGTGCTTCTGTAATAAGAGGAACAGCCACTAGAGCAGAATTACCCTAGATACTTGGTAGATGAGAAGGCTGGCAAGGTCGATAGAAGTATATTGGATATACATTGTGTTAATGTGTACTTTACTAGTACTCCTAGTAGCACCATGGTATTAGATACCGGTTCGGTTGCTAAATGTTAGTAAACTCAAAATAAAAGGCTGCGGAGTAAACGGAGACTAGCTAAAGGTGAGCTGGCAATATGTGTTGGAAGTTTTTCCAAGCTTGATGTAATCAAGCATCGCACGCTCCCTCTACCATCGAGATTGGTGTTTGCGTTGAGCATAGACATGATTGGATTATGTCTATCGCAATACGGTTATTCATTTAAGGAGAATAATGGTTACTCTGTTTATTTGAATAATACCTTCAATGGTCTTGCACCTAAAATGAATGGTTTATTGAATCTCGATCGTAGTGATACACATATTCATGCCAAAAGATATAAGATAGTAATGATAGTACCACCTACTTGTGGCACTACCACGTAAGTCATATCGGTATAAAACGCATGAAGAAACTCCATGTTGATGGATCTTTGGGCTCACTCATTTTTGAAAAGTTTGAGACATGCGAACCATGTATATTGGTGTATATGCATGAAGAAACTCCATGCAAATGGACCGTTTGGACTCACTTGGTTTTGAATCACTTGAGACATGCAAATCATACCACATGGGCAAGATGACTGAAAGCCTCGTTTTCAGTAAAATGGAACTAGAAAGCAACTTGTTGGAAGTAATACATTTTGATGTGTGCAGTCCAATGAGTGCTGAGGCGTGTAGTGGATATCGTTATATTCTTACTTCACAAATGATTTGAGTAGATGTTGAGTATATTTACTTGATGAATCACGAGTCTGAATTATTGAAAGGTTCAAGTAATTTCAGGGTGAAGTTGAAAGATCGTCGTGACAAGAGGATAAAATATCCATGATATGATCATAGAGATGAATATCTGAATTACGAGTTTGGCACAGAATTAAGACATTGTGGAAATTGTTTCACAACTAATACAGCCTGAAACACCATAGTGTGATGGTGTGTCCGAACATCATAACTGCACCCTATTGGATATGATGCATACCATGATGTCTCTTATCGAATTACCACGATAGTTTATGGGTTAGGCATTAGAGACAACCACATTCACTTTAAAATAGGGCACCACGTAATTCCGATGAGAAGACACCGTATGAACTATGGTTTAGAGAAACCTAAGCTGACATTTCTTAAAAGTTTGGGGCTGCGACGCTTATGTGAAAAAGTTTCAGGCTGATAAGCTCGAACCCAAAGCGGATAAATGCATCTTCATAGGACACCCAAGACAGTTGGGTATACCTCCTGTCTCAGATCCGAAAGCAATAGGGATTGTTTCTGGAATCGGGTCCTTTCTCGAGGAAAGGTTTCTCTCGAAAGAATTGAGTGGGAGGATAATGGAGACTTGATGAGGTTATTGAACCGTCTCTTCAACCAGTGTGTGGCAGGGCACAGGGATTTGTTCCTGTGGCACCTACACCAATTGAAGTAGAAGCTTATGATAGTGATCATGAAACTTCAGATCAAGTCACTACCAAACCTCATGGGATGACAAGGATGCGTACTACTTCAGAGTGGTACGTAATCCTGTCTTGGAAGTCATGTTGCTAGACAACAATGAACCTACGAGCTATGGAGAAGCGATGGTGGGCCTGAATTCCAAAATGGCTCGAGGCCATATAATCCGAGAGAGGATCAATATATGAAAACAAAGTGTAGACTTTGGAAGAACTACTTGATGGTCGTAAGGCTATTAGGTACATATGGATTTTTAAAAGGAAGATGGACAATGATGGTAAGTATCACCATTAAGAAAGCTCGATTTGTCGTTAAGATGTTTTCTGACAAGTTCAAGGAGTTGACTACAGTGAGACTTTCTCACTCGTAGCGATGCTAAGAGTCTGTTGGAATTATATTAGCAGTCACTGCATTATTTATGAAATCTTGCAGATAGGATGTCAAAAACCATTATTTCCTCACGATTTTTTTGAGGAAAGGTTGTATGTGATACAACCAGAAGGTTTTAACAATACTGAAAGATGCTAACAAGTATGCAAAGCTCTAGCAATCCTTCTAAGGGCTGGAGTAAGCATCTCGGAGTTGGAATATACGCTTTCATGATGATCAAAGATTTTGGGTTTATACAAAGTTTATGAGAAACTTGTATTTCCAAAGAAGTGAGTGGGAGCACTATAGAATTTCCGATGAGTATATGTTGTTAACATATTGTTGATCGGAAATGATGTAGAATTTCTGGAAAGCATGCAGAGTTATTTGAAAAGTGTTTTTCAATGGAAACCTGGATTAGGCTACTTGAGTATTGAGCATTAAGATCTATAAGGATAGATCAAAACGCTTAATAGTACTTTCAAATGAATACATACCGTGACAAGATTTTGAAGGAGTTCAAAATGGATCGGCAAAGAAGGAGTTCTTGGCTGTGTTATAAGGTGTGAACATTGAGTAAGACTCGAAACCTGACCGCGGCAAAATAGAGAGAAAGGACGAAGGTCGTCCCCTATGCTTTTGTCATAGGCTCTCTACAGTATGCTATGCTTTGTGCCGCACCTGAAGTGTGCCTTGCCATGAGTCAGTCAAGGGGTACAAGAGTGATCCAAGAATGGATCACAGGACAGCGGTCAAAGTTATCCTTAGTAACTAGTGGACTAAGGAATTTTCTCGATTATGGAGGTGGTAAAAGAGTTCGTCGTAAAGGGTTACGCCGATGCAAACTTTGACACTAATCCAGATTATTCTGAGTAGTAAACTGGATTTGTATAGTAGAACAGTTATTTGGAATAGCTCCAAATAGAACGTGGTAGCTGCATCTAGGAGATGACATAGAGATTTGTAAAGCACACACGGATCTGAAAGATTCAGACCCGTTGACTATAACATCTCTCACAAGCATAACATGATCAAACCCAGAACTCATCGAGTGTTAATCACATGGTAATGTGAACTAGATTATTGACTCTAGTAAACTCTTTGGGTGTTAGTCACATGGGGATGTGACCTTGAGTATTAATCACATATCGATGTGAACTTGATTATTGACTCTAGTGCAAGTGGGAGACTGTTCGAAATATGCCCTAGAGGCAATAATAAATTGATTATTATTATATTTCCTTGTTCATGATAATCGTTTATTATCCATGCTAGAATTGTATTGATAGGAAACTCAGATACATGTGTGGATACATAGACAACACCATGTCCCTAGTAAGCCTCTAGTTGACTAGCTCGTTGATCAATAGATGGTTACGGTTTCCTGACCATGGACATTGGATGTCATTGATAACAGGATCACATCATTAGGAGAATGATGTGATGGACAAGACCCAATCCTAAGCCTAGCACAAGATCATGTAGTTCGTATGCTAAAGCTTTTCTAATGTCAAGTATCATTTCCTTAGACCATGAGATTGTGCAACTCCCGGATACCGTAGGAGTGCTTTGGGTGTGCCAAACGTCACAACGTAACTGGGTGGCTATAAAGGTACACTACAGGTATCTCCGAAAGTGTCTGTTGGGTTGGCACGAATCGAGACTGGGATTTGTCACTCCGTGTAAACAGAGAGGTATCTCTGGGCCCACTTGGTAGGACATCATCATAATGTGCACAATGTGATCAAGGAGTTGATCACGGGATGATGTATTACGGAACGAGTAAAGAGACTTGCCGGTAACGAGATTGAACAAGGTATCGGGATACCGACGATCGAATCTCGGGCAAGTATCGTACCGATAGACAAAGGGAATTGTATACGGGGTTGATTAAGTCCTTGACATCATGATTCATCCGATGAGATCATCGTGGAGCATGTGGGAGCCAACATGGGTATCCAGATCCCGCTGTTGGTTATTGACCGGAGAACGTCTCGGTCATGTCTGCATGGTTCCCGAACCTGTAGGGTCTACACACTTAAGGTTCGATGATGCTAGGGTTATAGGGAATAGTTATACATGGTTACCGAATGTTGTTCGGAGTCCTGGATGAGATCCCAGACGTCACGAGGAGTTCCGGAATGGTCCGGTGGTAAAGATTTATATATGGGAAGTCCTGTTTTGGTCGCCGGAAAAGTTTCGGGGTTTATCAGTAACGTACCGGGACCACCGGGAGGGTCCCGGGGGTCCACCAAGTGGGGCCACAAGCCCCGGAGGGCTACATGGGCCAAGTGTGGGAGGGGACCAGCCCCGGGTGTGCTGGTGCGCCCCCCCCCCCACAAGGGCCCAAGGCACCTCCAAGAGGGGAAGGGGCAAACCCTAGGGCAGATGGGTCCTAAGGCCCACCCCAGGTGCGTCTCCCCCTCTTCCCCTTGTGGCTGCCACCCAAATGGGATCTGGGGGCTGCCGCCACCCCTAGGGAGGGAACCCTAGGTGGGGGCGCAGCCCCTCCCCTTCCCCTATATATACTTGAGGTTTGGGCTTCCCAATACACATGAGTTCATCTCTTTCTTGGCGCAGCCCTATCCCTCTCTTTCTCCTCATATCTCGCAGTGCTTGGCGAAGCCCTGCTGGATCACCACGCTCCTTCACCACCACCACGCCGTTGTGCTGCTGCTGGATGGAGTCCTCCTCAACCTCTCCCTCTCTCCTTGCTGGATCAAGGCATGGGAGACGTTGTCGGGCTGTACGTGTGTTGAACGCGGAGGTGCCGTCCGTTCGGCACTAGGATCTCTGGTGATTTGGATCACGACGAGTACGACTCCTTCAACCCCGTTCTCTTGAACGCTTCCGCTTAGCGATCTACAAGGGTATGTAGATGCACTCTCCTTCCCTTGTTGCTGGTTTCTCCATAGATAGATCTTGGTGACACGTAGGAAAATTTCGAATTTCTGCTACGTTTCCCAACATCTATCGCCAGCCCGGTTGGCGGTAGCGATGTTTCCTACCGCCAAAGTCCCTGGCGGTAGGCTATTAGACCTTACCGCCATGGACTCTGGCAGTAGCAAAAGGGTCAGATCTTAAAAAAAATTCAAACTAAGGTCAAATCTCGAATAGGTTTCAAAAAAGGGTTAAAACACGAAAATTTGCCACCCAACGCTTACTCAATGGCTAGAAGTGCTGCCCATCATCGAGGAGGCCTAGGATCGAATAATGGGATGGCGTGCCAGTCCAAGCCCGTGTTGGGCCGAGCATGTGTGCTCATGGGCCGACCCACGGCCTATTTGGCCAGGTTTGGTTCCTGCTGTTTACTACTCCTTCCGTTTCCAAATACTTCTATAAGTCATTCTAAAGATTCCACTAAGTGACTACATACGAAGCAAAATGAGTGAATCTATACTCTAAAATATGTTACATACATCCATATGTTGCATTTCATTTGAAATGTTTAAAAGGACTTATATTTAGGAACGGATGGAGTACTACAAAAACTACTCCCACCTTTTCTTTTTATAAAATATTTTCGACAATTGATTTTAGACTGTTTCGAGAATTGTCTAAACTATTTAAAACGTCTTATAAAAATAAACAGAGAAAGGACTAGATCGCCTAAAAAGGTTGTCGTGATTGCGAACTAAATTTATCACTATTGCGCCAATATAAATTGTCATAAAAAAGTTAGTTTTGTCATGCCTAAGCACTTCTCATCGCAAAGCAATATGTGATTCGATAGTTAGGAGGACAGTGGTATTCCTAGTCCACCAGGATTCAAGTTCTGGTGCTCGCATTATTTCTAGATTTATTTCAGGACTCCGGCGACGTGCGTTCAGTGGGAGGAGACGTTCCTGTCGATTGAAGACGTCTGTGGCGACTTTGTCAATCTCAAAATGATGTGCCAGCTCGATCTCTCGTAGGTGTTCATAGAGGTAGGAGATGTGTGCATGTGTTTATAGGGATGAGTGTATGTGCGTCAATATGAGCGTTGAGTCAGTATCGTGTTAAAAAAACCTGCCATCAGATTCTTTTTAGGCCTCCTTTGATTTGAAGGAATTTTGTAAGAATTTCATAGGATAGGATTTTTACAGGAAAAATTCCAATAGAGCTTTTTGGTTTGTATGAATGAAATCCTATTTTTATGGAGAAAATCTTTCTATCTTTCACATTTCATAGGAAAATGAACATTAGCGACTCAATGAAAAAATTCATATGATATGAAACAAAGGACATCTCCTTTTCTATTCATACTCATAGGATTTGAGATGCATGCCATTTCATTTCCTATGACTTTTCTATTCCTATAATTTTCCCATCCTATGAACCAAAAGAAGCCTTATTTTCCTATGAAATATGGAGGATAGGAACCAATCCTATGTAGGAATAGGAATCCATTCCTATGAACCAAAGGGGTCTAAAGAAAAATATCTTATAAGAATCCTATCCTCTAAAATTCTTATGAAATTCCTCATCCGCTCCGACTCCGCGCATTTGTGGAGCTCAGTTTAGCCCGCTCCGTAAAAATGAGCTAGAGGCTCGTCCGCTCCGGAGCGGAGTGGAGGGAGCGGAGAGGAGCCGAACGCGGTCTAAGACTCAATGAAAAAATTCCTATCCTATGCATCAAATGACATCTCTTTCTCCGTAGGAATTGAGATACATGTCATCTCACTTTTTATGATTTTTCTATTCGTATAACATTTTTATCATGTGTCAGAATCAAAGGAGGCCTTACGCTCTGTTTGGATGTAGACATTCAAGACCTGGATATTGCATTGGCTCCAATGCCTAATATCCCAAGGCATTGGTATTGAGCTGCAATGCCACACTTTGTGTTTGGATGTTCTTGTATTGGGCACTTGGAATTCAAGGGACGAAGGAATGCCAAATCTTGTTTGGATGCGCATGGTGTAGAATTGGGCATTGTGAAATGTATGAACAATATAATAATTTCTTGTACAAGTTTGGAAATTAAATCTGATCATCATGCCATACATTTGAGAGATTATGTATTATAATACAATAAAATTGCATGCAAATAATTTAAAATTGGCACAGACAACATCAATTGTCCAAAATACAAGAAAAATTGGCTGAAAAGTGTACATAGGCAACATGAGCATATTATCATGCACTGGACAAGTTCCAACTCCTCAAAAACATGAAAAACAGGCTGAAAACTGTACATTACAGTAGTATACAGCAACATATTATGATGAACTTGATAACACAATCAACTGTTCAAAAACATGAAAAATTAGGCTGAAAACTATATGTAACAGCCACATATCATGATGAACTTGAGAACATCAATTTGTCCAAAAACTATCATCAACAGCAACATATTATGATAACCTTGCCAACAACATTACATATTATAACATGTCTCACACCATTCAGAACACATAGCAAGTCTTGTGCATAACAATGAAACTTTAGGACAAGTTCGAAGTCTCTCACAAACTAGGAGAAATAAGAGTAGCAACACACATACATATTATCCATCAAGAGCCATTCTACTAATTCAACATCAACAACCATTCCTTCCCGAAGTTCATGGTAAGCTCAAGAAGCGCTTGGTACAAGCGTTCGCTAAGGATCAACTTACCATAAGATCGCAAGATGTCACCACGAGCTAGATCAGGGATCATCTCAAGTGTTGCAAGGATTTCAGCAGGAGGTGTAACTTGGGGCAGAGGTAAAGGCTCGAGTGACTTCAAAGCATCATGAAATGAGCCTTTCATATCCCCAAGAAGGCACAGGATGGCATCACCAGTTCGTTTTTTTTGTGGCACTTCAGGAGAGGCTTCATTGGGTTCCGTAGTTGGTTCTACAATAGTTTCAGCACCAGTGACAGCACCTTCACCATTTGCATGATCTTTTGAGTATATGGTGGTGATAGCATCCCAATTCTTAATGACCCTGTTCTTGTAAAATCCTACTTTCTTGTTAGCCTGCACACACACACACACACACACACACACACACACAAAGAGAGAGAATTGTCAAACAAAGGTAGATCTTACATATGTACAATATAATCAAAATGTGGAAAGGATAAATTTCTTACCGCGACATATTTAAGCCACACATCTTCACTATCAATTGACAGCTTGTTATTGACCCAATCCCACCCAAATCCACTTTGAGATAGCATCTTGCTAATGGCCTCGTAGTGCTTTTCAAAGGTTTTGCACCTTGAACTGATGTTTTCCTTTGTGATGGTCACAGAGCACTTCTCACACACATTACCTATAACAGCACTGTAGACATGGGACTTCCATCCATTCTGGGCATGATCGCCATTGTTGTGATGCTCAACAAGGACCTCGAGTAGTGCAGTGTCCATTTCATCTGTCCATGTGAGGTAATTTCTACCAAATTTTTTTCCACCTCCTTCAGCCATGGTCCTACAAGAAAATGCATGCACATAATATCCAAACACAAAGACAACATAGGGTGCGTGTAAGTTGAAACACAAAGACAACAAGGTAATGTCACACACACACACACACACACACATATATATATATATATATACATATTAATTTCATAATATGAGGCATGTACAGAATACCCAAAAGGCACGCATTCCACCAAAGTCATATCAAGGTTGATCCACACATCCCACCAAAGTCATATCAACTAGCTAGCACAAAAGAGAACACCATTATCTAGTCGACCCGCACATCCTACTCCAACTCTAGTTCAGCATGTCTCACGAGGTACTCGTCAAACATGTCATTAGCTAGCTGCTCCCTAAAGTTGGTCCATGAAGTGCTGACTTGAACACTCCTAATTAAGTTAGCATCATCTAGAGGATCATCTTCGGAAGAGGCTATTTCATTATCCACTTCCTCGAGCAACAAATCATCCATCACATGCTGCCTATCCCTTGCAAAGTTGTGTAACGCACAACAAGCATTAATAATTCGAACCTGCAATAATATTTGTTCATCGTAAGCATTTTCCATTTAGTTTGCATCTTATTCAGCACCATATGGACACATCATACCTGGTCCTTTATGTCAAAGAAAGATTGACAACGTAGGAAAGCCCACTTTTTCTTCCACAACCCAAATGTTCTCTCGACTACATTTCTAGCTCGAGAATGACGCAAGTTATACAGCTCTTTGGGAGTTTGGGGCTGTTGTTGACTTGATACCCACTCTTTTAAGTGATACCGAGTCGATCTGAATGGAGCAAGAAATCCCGGACCGTTGGTGTAACCAGCATCAACTAAATAATATTTCCCTAGTGTGTCAAGCAAGTGAGTTAGCTAACAATTATACAGAGGAGAAATGAATTACCAAGAGGAAGTGTCATACCCTGTGGTACGACAAATGCATCTTGGCGGCTCAACCTCATTGCATCACGCAAGACTCTTGAGTCAGAAGCTGAACCCTCCCAGCCAGGCAAGACATACATAAATTTCATATTCCAATCAACCACACCAAGCATGTTAGTGCTGATAGCTTGCTTCCTGTTCCTATATCTCCCTTGGTCACACACGGGCACACAAACATCAACATGACACCCATCTAGTGCTCCAAGTGCATTGCCAAACCACTTCCATTTGTAATCATCAGGTGGCTGAGTAGAAGGATCAGGAAGCTTAATGAACTCCCCGGTTAGAGATAGAATCGTTGTTAATACATCGTCAAAGTGGGTACTAATAGTCCATAAGGAGCGCTTGTAAGTGCCACGCAGAATCCTCATTTTGATACCATGGCCAACTACCAACAAGAACATTGCCACCTTTTCCTCCACGGAAACATAGACACTGTCATGAAGACCAGCCCTCTCACGCAACATGGTGCATAAGTCATGGAAGTTTCTTTTAGTTAAACGCAACTGATCATAGCATGTTACTTCTGCCCCATCATACATTCCTTTTAGCAAATACTTCCGATGAATGTTCTTTTCCTCATCATCACTAAAACTCCCTAAATCCCTTGGTGCCCTCCTCGTACTAAGATATGCTATCCCAAGAAGAAACAATTCAAAGTACAGTTTGGTCAAAACTATCCGTCTCCTCTTTCTTCTTTTGTTCTCCTCGTTTATGTAAGCAACCAAGTCCATGTCAGACATGGTGCAGCTACATTACATTTCACAAATTAGACATTCATGCCTCATTCAATCACACAAGTAAATATACAAAGACATGGTACAACAAGCATTTCAAAAATTATGCTATGGCTAGCTATTAAGGACAATTCATCAATCAGCCATACGACATAAGCAAGCAAGATACCAATCAGGCATATAAGACAAGCTATCAAAAATTGTTGTACTAATTTATGCTACAACAAGATATCAAAATTTTAGCAAGCATTCAATCATTTAAGACAGGGCACAACAAGCATTCACTATATAGTCAAATACTGATTCTAGTTCTCTTCACCACATGAATGCATGGCCAAACAAAACTTATTTTTTCCTTACTGATAGCAGAAATTATCTCTGAACATACCTTCAGTTGGTCTACAGGGATGTGCCAATCCAAGACAAATAACCTGCAGCAGAGTTAATTTAAGACAGATTAGTATCTTACTATGCAAACATATTGGGGAGGAGGGACGAACTGTGATGGGGAAGAGGGGGAGCGGCCATCAGATCTGAATGGGAGGGAGGGGAGGACATGGGATTAGGGTTGAGTAGGAGAGGGAGAAGGGCGGATGGGGGGTGGTAGATGGATGGAGCTACCGCTGGTAGGGATGGGAGAGGGACAATCCAAGGGACGGGTCGCCAGCGGCCATCGGACCTGAAAGGGCTGGGGAGATTGGGGAGGGCAGGGAGAGATGAAGCACGAGGAGAAGGCCTACCGGAGCAAGGGGAGAAGGAGGAGGAGGAGCGGGAGATGGAGGAGACCTGCCGGAGATGGGAAAGGAGGAGGACGGCGGCGGGAGATGAGCACCCACCTGCGTCGCCGCTGTTCTCCCGCGCCGCTTCTCTTGCGGCCTGTCTTTTCTGTTTTCGGGACAGGAACAGGGAGGGTTGAAGAGGTAAGCGAGCCAGACCGGGCAATTTCAGCCGAAAACAGACCAGGGAGGCAAGGTATTCGCGCGGGCACTCACTAGTCTTGGCGCGCTGTGTCCAATATCAGGCTATGATGCCACGACCGAATACCCAGTGCATCCAAACGCTGGCATTCGGGAGTTACAAATGCCAAATCCCAATATTACCTCTCAATCCTTACATCCAAACATAGCGTTAGTGTTTTCGAAGAAAAAAAACTCCTACACGTGCGCGCACGGTGGCGCTGCAAGTCAAAGCGGCCACGTCTCCGCTCCCCGCCGCCGCACATCTCCCCTACCTCCGTCTGCACAGCACAGGAGATCTATCTCTTCATTCACACCTCTTCCCCCGCCGCTCTCCGTTCTACCGACCGGCACCGGAAAAGATAGAGACGCCCCGCGCGCGTCGGCTGGCTCCTGGTTCCGTCCGCCGTCCCCCCACTGCCCGCTTCTCCCGATCCCCTTCCGAGGTAGGTAAGACCTCTGACTAACCTCTTGGTTTGGTTGCTCACCAGTAACTACCACCTCCGGACGGGGTCACCGAGAATCGGTCGACGGAATCGACACAGCCTTTCACTGGTAGTGGTCGGCTCCTGTTTCTTCCGTTGGGTTCGTGACCGTATCGTACGCGAGCATGCTAGCTAGCTTCAGATCTTGTTCACGCCACCAAGCCTCGGGTTCTGTTTTGGTTTGTGCCGATCGAGATGAACAGACCGCTCTACTGTGGCAACACTGCTGCTGGCCCGGGACGTAGAGCTTTCCTGGCTACAGGCTACAGCACTGCTGCCTTGTGAATTTAATCTACCTACCTATTTATATGCATCCTTGTTAACTGGAGTAAGTACTGTACTTATTTAGCATACAAAAGGAATGGATCCTACAAGTTACACAACCTAATAGTAACCCCTTTTGTTTTGGCTGACCATATGTTGTTTCTTGCAGTTTAGTTGGCTGGCTGGCTGGCATGGCTGCTGAATCCCAGACCGAGACTGGCAACTGCAGTGCCTGGGCGGCAAAAGATCCTTCTGGAATACTCTCCCCACACAGTTTCAACCGTAGGTAATAAATAATAAACCACGCGCTAACACTCCCTCAGCTGTAGCAAACGAGTGATCCTTCTGGAATAAGAGTATGTATGCAGTTGACACAAGCTCCCATAAAAAAAGGCTTTAATAATGCAGTTATTGGTGTTATGTACGTATTATGCAATTCTTTTTTCTCTGTGCTTTGAATAACTTGTCTTTGTTCTCTGAATAAATATAGACTTGTATGTGCATACTAGCCCAGTTATTCATCGCTGTAAATTATGAATAGAGATCTTGCAGGCGCCGAGTGAATAGCTGCTTTGTTAGATCCTCTGCTTTCTTAGCTTGTTAATTTCTTCTTAGAACTACTAAGTAGTTCTTATGCATACTTGCTACCCTGATTGATTACCAGGACTGTACGACATGACGATGTCTCTTTGAGGATCACGCATTGTGGTGTCTGTTACGCCGATGTTATCTGGACAAAAAATAGGCACAATGACTCGGTGTACCCTTTAGTCCCAGGGTAAGCTTTTCAGATCATCGTATTTATTTACTTGAATTATTTTTGTATCAATCCGTTCATTGACCCCATCTAGTTGCTAGCATTTTGTACCAACAAATAATGGTTTATGTGCTAAGTTGGGTGCCCACGATTCAATATGTTACAGGCATGAAATTGCTGGAGTTGTAACTGAGGTTGGTTCAGATGTCAAGGGCTTCAAACTGGGCGACCATGTGGCTGTCGGGACATATGTCAACTCATGCCGTGACTGTGACAACTGCAATAGCTTCCTCGAGAACCACTGCTCAAAGTTTGTTTTCACTTTCAATGGTGTCGATACGGACGGTGCTGTCACAAAGGGAGGATATTCCACTCACATTGTAGTTCATGAACGGTATGGATGCATTCTCTTCTGGATGTTCTGAATTTGGTGTAGGTTGTCTTTGGACAATCGTCGTGGCAATTCTTTTTTGCCTCCAGTAAAAACCCACGTTTCTCGTATAAGAATATTGCATTTACTGTTAATTCATGTCAGGTACTGCTATAAAATACCTGATGGCTATCCATTGGAAAAGGCAGCACCTTTGGTTTGTGCTGGGATCACTGTGTACACTCCGATGACGCGACATAACATGAACCAGCCGGGAAAGTCACTGGGTGTCATTGGTCTTGGTGGGTTGGGTCACATGGCAGTGAAATTTGGGAAAGCCTTTGGCCTGAAGGTGACTGTTCTTAGTACAAGTGAATCGAAAAGAGATGAAGCAATCAGCGTTCTTGGTGCAGATAATTTTGTGGTGTCATCAGATAAAAAACAGATGGAGGTACTGAACTCTTTAATCTCTTTTATAAAGCTGAGTGCGAAACAACAAATAACAGACCACAACAAGCACATATCTCCTTACCTTATGTTAGATTCCAGTTGAACTAGCATTAAGCCATTAAATGCACAAAGGAACGGAGCTCGGTAAACCCTACAGTCTAGAACCTAGTAACCTACTTCATATTTCAAAGGAGTACAGTTAAACTGAAACAGGCATGTCCTCAGTTAGTGTGCTTAAATAATTGTTTAAATGCTTCCAGTATCAAACAGTTTCTTATCAACCTACTCCACTATTTCTCCCTGCTGCTGTTCCCAGAAAAAGTGGAATGCTCATTCAGGAGACACTTGCGACATATGAAATGGTCCAACATATTCCGCGACTAGGATTGACGCCACACTTCGCAACACAATTCTGCTCTTCTTTTGTTCAAAGGGTCTCTTGTTTTTTTCGAAGGATCTCATCTTTTCGTGTTTACTGGAGAATATTTTTCACTGACACAAAATACTACTCCCTCCGTTCCAAATTACTCGTCGTAGAAATGGATGTATCTAAAACTAAAATACATCTAGATACATCCATATCTGCGACAAGTAATTCAGAACGGAGGGAGTATTAATTTTGGTTTTTTTATTTATTACATGTACAATGGGTAACTTATAGCATATGCAGAGTGACTAAGTTATTTGTGACGTTGTTCTAACATCATTTGATTGCAGAATGTCTCTTGCACAAGATGAAGTAATATAGCTGAATTCTGCTTGTTATTCTTCTCGCACTGCTTATAGTAAGTGAGAATAACGAAATGATTCATTTCTGCAGTCCCTGAAAAATTCTTTGGACTTCATTGTCGATACTGCCTCTGGTGACCACCCATTTGACCCTTATCTCGCACTTCTGAAAGTTGGTGGCGTAATGGCGCTAGTTGGCTTTCCTGGAGAAATCAGAGTGCATCCTGCAACACTTAATCTGGGTAAACACTAGCTGTTGAGTGAAAAGTATATTTTTTTTTACCTTTTATGGTTGTATGAGACTGTATGCCTTAAAACAGGCCACTAGCTGTTGGTTTCATGGCTCAAAACTTGCCGACGGAATGTGGATATATAAGCATTCGAACGTTGTTGCTGGTGTTTTGGTGTGATGAAACTGGGTTTCGGCCTTTTATCGAAAGATAACTAATCAGAACTTACTGCAGGTGCACGGACTTTGTCTGGTAGTGTGACTGGAGGCACGAAGGACACCCAGGAGATGATGAACTTCTGCGCGGCAAACAAAATCTACCCAGAGATTGAGGTTATAAAGATAGACTACGTCAACGAGGCCCTTGAGAGGCTTGTCAACCGGGATGTGAGGTACCGGTTTGTAATTGACATAGAGGGCTCTTTCAAGTAATACGCTCGCGGCTGGCACATTTTGAATCCTTATAAAAGCATGTGGAATAAGTTGAATCTTGTGGGAATGGAGGGCTTTCTTCTGTAATGTTCTGGTATATTTTCCTGTCCATGCAATCTTGTGGTATATTGGGGACAGCACAGCAGCACAAGTGGAAGGGCAGCTCTTTAGAAGGGAGAGACATAACTTGCCCTTCAAATTTCATCACATCCAAATTACTTTGAAAACCGGAAACCCGTTGGTGCGAAAATATTTTTTGAAATGCCAAAAAAATTCCAAGTGTTCTTCATCACATCCAAATGCTACATACAAGTTTGTAGGCAAAAAGGTTAAACATTTTAGCCATGCAAAAAAAAAAACACCAAATGTCACCCTAAATTTGTTTTTTTTCACCGGCGAAACACCGCTGCTCTGTACAAATTGCAACATTTTGTTTCCATGTAGGTCATGATATTCAATTTCTGTATTTTGTTCCTATCTATCTATTCGGTTTTAATTTCCCTTTATAACAAACACGACGACAACTGGCACCTAAAAGGAGTCCGTGCTAGCAACAGCTACCAGTCTTCAATGCCTCAATGGTGTGGCTGGCCCTGATTCCTGCAGCATATAGTTCCCGATTCCTGCAGCATGGTTATGCCAGGATCCTAACTGAACCTAACACTGTCAAGATGAAATGAACACTTCATCAGATAACAGACGTCCAGGATGAATCATGATGAGTGAAGACAGACGACCCGGATCAATGCAGTGGCACTTGGGTTTACGTTTAGTTCAGCTGATGCTGTTTGCAAGAAGAAGAAAATTCGCCTTTACTGTTTATCGTCTACCTCGCTTGTCGGGCATATAAGCCGTGTGTTGCTTCATCACTGAGAAGTACTCCCTCCGTTCCAAAATAGATGACTCAACTTTGTACTAACTTTAGCACAAAGTTGGGTCATCTATTTTGGAACGGAGGGAGTAAGAAAAAAGGTATTCCGTCGTGTCTCCAGTGCACTGTAGCTAGGGTTCGTCATTCTTCACCTGTATCCCGGACTGATCCCCAAAACCAGGGATGAAATCCCACAGGAATCGGGCGCAACACCTACGGATCCTCACGAGGTACCCCACAACGAGATATACCCACGTTATGTGTTTATATCATATAACCTAGAGTTGTCTGTTTTTTACTTATTCTGCATGCTTTCCTATTTCAGAGACTTTTGCATCAAAGAAACTATAAATATCTTCAGATCAGCGACACACTTGCCCTTGCATCCTCCAAGCAGTACAGAATGAATAGTTGTGGAATGAGAGTATATAGCATAATAAAGAATGTAACGTTTATTCCCTCGGAGCGGAGAAAAAAAGTATGTAACATTTATGCTCTACCAAAAATTTCTTAATCTGAATTCCAACCTTATGAGTATTTTACATGTTGGCAACCTGATAATTATGTGTTGGACCACTAATAATTATATGGACACAAGCTCAAAAAATTTACCACTCACCTATTAAGCATTTGGAACTTGACACATGATTACATACATAAACATAAAGGCAAAATGTGGTACTCTGCTCAAAAAGTAAGATGCCTGCTATACTTCCCATGGATAAGAATGGTTGATCTATGCCAAAACAAATACCACTCCGTAACAAAATGTAAGATGTTTTTACATTTTGGTACACAGTGAGTAACAAAATGTAGGTACCCACTCAGGAAAAAAGTACCAGTTCCACTAACACAATGGCCCCTCGAACAAGGAACATGCTTCAGCCAATTCACGTTACAAGGGTTGTGTTTACGGTGCGCCACCTTTCCAAAGTTCCACTGGAACCAGAACCATCATAACCTAAAACCGGCTCAAGTTCCGCGGATCAGCTACCCAGGTGCGTACTGTGAATCCAGCGACTACTATTTAGTCCTATTTACAGACCCAAAAAAGCGTCAAAGGCCTGCGTATTTCAGTCTCATCAAAGCCACTTCATCCTTCATCGCCTGACAGTATTTTTCTGCAGCTTCTACTTCCTTCTCCAGGCTGGCTAGATCGATTCCTTCGCTCGGCTGATCACGCACAGATGCACTACGAGCTTGCTTTTTCCCCTCCAAGTGCCTCTGCATTGTTAGTACATTGTGTTTCAGATTACTCAGATGGCTTGAGAGTGACTTAACATCTTTTGGTTCTTGCTCTTTGGTCCGGGCATCCTCGAGCCTTGCCCTGGAATCCTCAAGCCTTCTAAGCCGGGCCTGTGGCTCCCTCAGACGGGCAATGAGATGCTTCACGTTGAACCCATTTCTTTCCAGTTGCCGAGCTTTTCTCATCAAATATGCAAACTCCAAAGCGTCTGTATCACAGGATGTCTTGAGCACCTCCCTAGCCAAGCCAACCAACACGAACCACAGTCCACTACAGGCCAGATCTCGTATAGTGTCACTGGTGTTGACCAACCCTCTGTAATGTGGTCTCTGGGGAATGAACTCAAAGAACCGAGGGTACTCCCTCATGGCTGCTTCAGCATAAGGGTCAATATTGCTCTTCTTCGGCGTCTCTTTCTTTCCTTCACCTCCATCATCTTCATCTTCATCTTCATCAGAGCTTTCCTCCCGTTGTGAGAAAAGCCCACAGCGCACAAACTCTTGTAGCACCAGGACAAGTTGCCTGTCCTCATCTTCCTGATCATCATCGAGGTTTATCACTTCACATGTTGGTTCAAGAACAATGCATTCATCGTCACTCTCAGGCTGTGGCAGCTCATCACATCTATTAATGTAACAATTAGGATCCTTTTGGAGACCATGGTACTTCTGGCCGTCAAATTGCAAGGAATTCTTCTCAGGATAACTGGCAAGGGAAGGCCCGTCATCATATTGCTGGAGACATTCATGGCACTCGCTGGCAAGTACCTTACTTTTCTTGTGCGTATCACCATTTTCAAAGAGTTCATCTCGCCTTTTTCTGTTCCCATTCTTTCTTTCCAACGCGGTTGCACTGGAGTTCATATCACATGGACTACTACGGTCTAGGACAATCACCTCTGTTTTGTTCCCCTGAGCTAGCTGCTGCCCTTCTCCGATGCGTTTTCTGTTATCTTGCATTGTACTTTCTCCAGATTTACCAGCTGCTGTATCTGCATTCATTGGAGACGAGCCAGCGCCGTTTTCGTCGACTGGCCTAACACACCGGTCAGCTTCCTGGTGCGTCACAAACTCGCCATTCAACCACGCAACATATTCCTTGCTGGCAACGCCGCGTCTGCAGATGCCAGGTATCCACACCTTGATCCCCTTGGAATCAAACCCATGTACAAGAGGAAAAGGCACATCCTGATCATAACCGAGCTGCCTCGCGACAATGTGGGGATTGTACATTGCCGAACTATCCAAATCATCGCCATACGATCCAGTCAACACGGCTTGCCTGATAATTGCAATGTAATCCTCCAACCACTCTGGCTGATCCTTACCTCTGGAGCCCACCAGGAGAGTTTCCTTGCTGAACCACTCAGGTTCAGTCCAGTCGAGCGAATTGCGCAGGTAAGGCCTCCACTCGAAACAATCCTCTTGCTGCAGAACACGCAAAGCCTCCTCCTCTGTGGTCTTCCTCCTCCTCCGGGACCAATAGAGCGCCCGGACATTGGAGAGAGGGAACTCCGGCGCCTTCAGCTCCGGCGGCTGCAGGCGGTCGTAGCGCTCCCACAGCCAGACCTGCAGCAGCCAGAGCGGCGCCCAGACGTCGACGCGGCCACTCGCCCCCTCCTCCACCCCGGTGGTGACAATCCTGTCCATCTCGGCGTAGAGATTGGCCACCACCGCCGGCCCGAGCGCGACGCGCTCCCCGAGGCTGATCCGCGCGGCGAGCGCGAAGACGCGCTCCGGCAGCTCGGCGCCCTTGGAGCGCAGGCGCGGGGCGACGAAGAAGGCGAGCCAGTAGGCGAGGAAGCCGAGGCGGCGCAGCTCGTCGTCCTCGCCGGGGCGGATCCTGCTCTCGAACCACTCGAGCCAGACCTCGGCGGAGACGCGGCGGGCCTTGCGGGCGCACGGGTGGAGCGCCCGGATCTTCTCCTTCTCGACGACGAGGCGGGCGCGGATGTCCTGCTCGGTCGGGGTGAGGGGCCGGTCGAGCGGGGCGCCGGAGGGGGGCAGGCCGGCGAGGATCAGCGCGTCCTCGAGGGAGAAGGTGGCGGGGCCGGCGGGGAGGCGGAAGGCGTGGGAGCCCGGGTGCCAGAGCGAGAGCAGCGCGGACAGGGCGTGCCGGTCGGGGACCACGGCGGCGGTGGATGCCGCAACGGCGTCGTGCACGCCCGCGGCGCGGAGGACGGGCGCGAAGCCGGGGTCGGCGAGGGACGACCTGGCCCAGTCGTGCCAGCGCGCGCAGGGCGTGAGGTGGCGGAAGGTGAGCCGCGGGACGGGGCTGGGCGGGGAGGCGGCGCACGGGGGCGGCGGGGGCGGCGCCGGCGCG
>NC_041384.1:689170268-689171838 GCF_002162155.2 Triticum dicoccoides
AGCCGTCGGGGGCCGGCATTCTAATCTGTGGCGGGGCGGGGCGGGGCGGCGGCGCCGGCGGCGAGGGTGGGAGGGAGGGAGGGAAAAATTGGGAGCTTTGGGGTTGGGGTTTGGGGGAAACCGTCGGGAATCAGGCGGCTAATTTGATGGCGCTGCTGCTAATCTCTCTGGGGTTGGGCTAACCGCAGGCGAGATTCACGGTGGGAGGTTACTGCTTAAATCGTGTGACACGATCTCAATCCGTTCCGTGGTCGACTCGGTTGCATGCCGTGGGGATGCTAGTCGCCGGGGTTCGTTTTGGGCAACTCCAGGGTGGTACGTTTTCGCCGACAGCGGCAGGTGCTGGACCGCAGGGTGAGCTTAGGCTGACTAGAGGAAAAAGGACATACTATGGTCCAAGCTACGGATGATTGGCATGTGGATTGGTCTTCGGGTTTAGTTCGGGTTTGTGGGAATTCGGTCGTGTGGATTGGTTTGGTGCACGAGGTTGGAAGTGTGGAGCATCCGGATGTTTTGCGTTGGAGTTGCCCTTAAGCCTTGCCAGACTTTCCTTTTTGATGATTTTGGAAAATGTTGGCTCGGCTTTTGGGATTTCAAACTTTTGGCAGGGACAAGAAAAAGTCAAACTTTTGAGATTTCAACTTCCAAATGATTCAAAATATGTGGATGTTTGAAAAATTTCAAGTTTTGAAAAACTGTTGTTTAAGTGTTTTTTTAACTTTTGGAAAATGCAAAACCAAAAGCTCATGGTTTAATTTTTTAACTTGTGGGCTTTTAACCTTTTCAAAATTTCCAACTTTCAATAAATTCATTTCGAATTTGTACATAAGGGAGACAAAGAAAAAAGAATAAGATGGAATCATATTTGGCCTCACATTGTGTGATAAATGTTGGGAGGGAGAGTCACGCGGTGGGCACACCATCGTAACCATAAGGCCAACTCCACCACGCGACCTCAAACGGACGTCCGATTGGCCCAGATTTTGTTCCTTTGGATAGGATGATGGGGTCGTGTCCGGGCATGTCCTGAAATGCGGTGGTCGTGCGCCCAGCGCGCGGCCGCATCCTTTGGACCCATCTTGTCCGCGTTCATATTAAAAAGAGAACAACGTTTCAAATACCAATGGCCCTAGTTCAGGCCAGCGGCCTAGTTCACGCCAGCGGCCCTAGTCACGCCTTGGCGGGGAAAGCCAAGCAACATATGTCAAGCATGAGGAGGGTGTGCGCTTTGTTGACGATGTCCTCCTTCTCGTCGACCGTGGCCTTGCGCCGCGCGGCCTCCATCGCATCGCGCTCGGCGGCGAACTTGGCCGCGGCGGCATTGACCTTGACGACCGCCGTCCGGTTCCTCCTCTTCGCCGATTCCGCGTCCAACTTGGCGATCTCCTCCGGCGTGCACTTTGACCGCGGCGAACTTGGCCGCGGCGGCATTGACCTTGACGACCGCCCTCCGGTTCCTCCTCTTTGCCGATTCCGCGTCCAACTTGGCGATCTCCTCCGGCGTGCACTCTGACCGCGGCGGGAGGGACGTGAGAGGGTTTGGGGGAAATGGCGCCAAATGGGGCGCGGG
>NC_041384.1:689172086-689173990 GCF_002162155.2 Triticum dicoccoides
GGAGGACAAGCGCGCTCCCGTCCGCGCGTTGTCCGTTTCACCCCAAAATCAGTGCAAACTTTGGTCGGGGATGGATCGAAAGCGGATAGAAAACGAACAAAAGTCTGTTTGCTCCCGCGCGCTGGGCCGTATGGTTTGTCTCTTTTACCCCAAACGGATGGAGCCGGACATGATATGGTCGCGCGGTGGAGTTGGCCTTAGAGCATCTACTACCACATACTCAAAATTGACCCCTTGTATGTCCGCGAACAAGGCTCAGGTACACCTCATTTCTTCGCCGTTGCAATCATAAATATCAACCTTCTTTTCATACTACACTATGCAACGTAAAATTAAGCTACGTATATTACATAATACATAGATCAAACTACCCTAGTACTACTCATCGTCGGAGATGTTGGAGACTTTCGTACCAGAGGTGTTGGACATACCGACGTCCTAGTCGTTGGCCGTGGCCCGCAACTCCGGCTCCTCGTCGGACTACACGTCCACGAAGAGTTCCTCAAGATCATCCACATTCTCCTCACGGAGGTAGTGGCGGTTTGCATGACCTCGACCTCTGACTGGGTAAACTCGAGGACCGCATGTTGCTCTGTCGCCTCCTCTGCTTAGGTGACCTCGAACTCGGCCAATGCATCGTTGATGGCGAATCCAGCTGCAGGAGGTGCCGGATCTGCTTGCCTTCTGTTGAGAAGTGTAGCAGAAAACAAAATAGATACGCAAGAGACGTTGTGTCCAGCAACATCAACACCTCTTGATCGCCAATCAGTCGTAGTAAGGGCACTGTACGGGAAGTTGTCTAGCCTGTGGTGGCCAATTTGGATATTGACATGACTTGTTCATCCTTTGAATCCGAGTCTTGAACGTCCTGGCCCTTGTCTTCTGCCTGAAGAAGATGGAGCAATTCTTTGACAACGTGTAATTGGACCAAGTGTACTGATGGCCTTGCCCCCATAGATCTCGGGCTCGGTGATAATTGCATAGCACCACAACGATGTCCTTGTTGCGTCCTGGATCAAGGCGTCGGTCGGCAGTCCGAGACTCCTCCACGCCTCTTTGATCATCTGCCTCTGCTGGAGGAACGGGCATAAGATTTTGCGGTGGAGGTGCAGCCATGGCCAGCAATGGTCGTGTTGGTGGTTGCACATGCGCTTGCTCCTGGCGCGTGTAATCTCATGGCGGCCAACAACTCTCTTGCAATGTAGCTAGGGAAAACGCAGAGTCCAAGTCCTAAGGACGATGCAATAAAACTCCTGCAACCACGAGGGAATTTATGAGATAATTCTTGGGCAGGAGGTAATAGATGGATTTACAGACAATTGATTGTTTATACTACAACTCTTCATGGGAGGTCAATGGGAATAGATGTTTACACCACAAGAACATGGGTAAAAGCATGAGAGGACGATTCTAGCCGATGATTTGTGACTTGCTTAGCAACAAAAGATGACCCGGCTGGCATTGGATTTGCTTGTATCACTAATCTCTGCCTAACAGTCCTCTGCATTGTGAACATATTACAGTTTCAGAAAATCAAAGATGACTTATTGTGTTTATGTTGAGCCTAAGGGCTATTGCAACCATGATGTATAGAACGGTATTGTAACAGTCCTGATGCTTATTAGTTTATTTATGTTTGGATTGATATATCGCGGCTGCGGGGTGCCTTAAGGGGGCGCGACAGCGTGATACACCACATTGCCACCTTGGACATGATGTCAGCATGCACACATTGCAAAGGCACCAAGGTTTGCACGCAGACCAAACGAAAAGTATTCCATCGCATGATGAGGCGAGATGCCATGTTGTGTGTCCTTTGTCTCTTTTTTTTTCATGCATGCATATAGATAGTACTAAATTAACAATGATAACACTAGCACATTGAAATCTGATTTGGTGACCTT
>NC_041384.1:689174232-689175330 GCF_002162155.2 Triticum dicoccoides
CAAGACGACTTGCTTGTAGGTCCTTTCACATGTAATGTACACGAATGACATTTCATAACGGAATTTAGATGCAGCATGTCATGAAAAAATGTTGAAAAGAGAATGATATGTTTTTGTTAAACACAAGTTGTAGCATGGCAGGAGGATTGCATTACTTGCGCATATGTGTTAGGTAGTTAGGAATGAGGTTTATTTTAACTAGAGTCCGTATCTCTACCCCTTTCTTTCTTCTCAAGTTTGTAATCTAACATATGTGTTAGGTAGTTAGGAATGAGGTTTATTTTAACTAGAATCCTTATCTCTACCCCTTTCTTTCTTCTCAAGTTTGTAATCTAAACTGTTGTATGCGCTATTGTAACACCCCTGATGTAATTTACCCAATATGTACTCCAACGCTTGCCGTTTTCGGCCTTAAGTTATTTTATTTTCTCGGATTCGGGTTTTTGTCTCCGTGTGTTGTTGTCGTTGTCATGCATCTCATATCATGTCATCATGTGCATTGCATTTGCATACGTGTTCATCTCATGCATTCGAGCATTTTCCCTGTTGTCCGTTCTGCATTCCGGCGCTTCGTTCTCCTCCGGTGGTCAATTCTACCTTTCTTTCGTGTGTGGGGATTAAACATTTCCAGATTGGGCTGAGACTTGCCAAGCGGCCTTGGTTTACTACCGGTAGACCGCCTGTCAAGTTTCGTACCATTTGGACTTCATTTGATGCTCCAACGGTTAACCGAGGGACCGAAAAGGCCTCGTGTGTGTTGCAGCCCAACACCCCTACAAGTTGCCCAAAACCCACCAAGACCCTCTCTATCATCTAGAGCGTTCGATCACGATCGCGTGGCTGGAAACCGCACCTCATTTGGACTCTCCTAACTCCCTCTATGCATATATATAGATCCCCACATTTCAAATCCCGGGCGAAACCCTAAAATCCCAGATCCGCCGCCGTCGGACAAAAACTCGCCGGGCCGGACACGTCCGGCCCGCGCCTCCACCGCCACTTGTCGCCTTCCGGTTCACCGCCGCCTCCACCTACCGCGCCGGCCCGGAGAGCCCGCGGGAGGCCCTCCCGGCCCGGAGCCGCGCCGCCCGCGCCCGC
>NC_041384.1:689175340-689188923 GCF_002162155.2 Triticum dicoccoides
CACCGGTGTCCGCCGCCTCCGCCGCGATCCGCCATTCCGCCGTCGCCCAAGGTCGCCGCCGGCGCCGCCCAACCGACCCGCGTCGCCCGCGCGCCCCCGTCGACGCCGGCCGAGGTGGCCGCCCCGCCCGGCCACCGCTTCGGCCGCGGCGCCCCTCGCCGGCCCCTCGCCGTCCGGCCGTTCTCCTCCATCTCCGGCGAAGCTCCGGCCAACCTCGTAACCCGTGCACCCGGATCTGGATCTCGATCCAAATATCTCGGGTTGACTTTTGCCCGAAACCCTAATATTTTGGCTATGTTCATTGCATCGTAACTCCTCATCCGTAGCTCCGTTTTGGGCATATAGCATATCAAAATGTTAGACTCGGAGAGTACATCATTTCATCTCATTGCATCATTTTCATTTGAGTTCATCTTGATGCCCGAAATGCTGTTAGAAGAGTGCTACTTGAGATAATTGTCAGATCTGCTGCTCCATTTAGATATTTGTCATTTTTGCCATGATTAATGTGTGCATGATGTGCCCTTGAGCTCTACATATGTTTTGTTAAGGGTTTTGCCATCTTTCTAGAGGTGCAACCCATGTATTTTTGTGATGTGTGTGGTGACTAGCACGAGCTTGCAAAGTGAGGCATTTGCTAATGCTGATTTCAGGGACTTAGGATTTCCACTAAGTCCTTGAGCTGGTTATCTCATATGGCCATATGTTCATGTTGTTTCCTAGTGATCCGTGCCTCTTTTGAGGATGATCAATAAGGATGTTTTGTTAATCTTGTAGTGCTCTATCCATCCATGCCTTTGTTTGCAATTATGGAGCACCCTAGCTTGAGTCAATCGAGCTCTACTTTTGTCATTTCGTGAATCTGGGCAGATTGTCTACTTGTTAGCGATTTTGCCGATGATGTTGTAGTTGATCCGTGCATGCCATGATATTGTTCTTGTCATGTCTAGTTTGTATTTTGTGTATTCTTGATGGGTGCATGCTTAGATTGTCATGACTTGCTCTATAGTGAATGCATCGAGCTCGTAAACATGCCTACTTGATATCTGTTTCAGCATGCCCCAGTTTTCACTAAGTCTGTGATCTGATTATGTTTTTGCCATGTTCACATGCTTGCAATTGTATTTTCTGATCCCTTTTGGCTCAAGGTCACTAAGGGACTTTTGTTAAGCTCTTTGAGTAGCTCCATTCCATGCTTTATTTTGCCATGTTCAGGTCCTGTAGCCTATAGTTTTCATGCTCCGAAGAGTGCTATCTGATCTGAAATTCCAGACAAGTGTTAATTTCACTAAGTCTGAGATCTATTTGTCAAATGCATTTTTGCCATGCTTGTTTGAACCTGTTAATGGATGAATTGGCCGTAGCTCAGTGCTAGACTTTTGTTAAGCTTCATGAATGCATCCCTGCCATGTATTTTTATGCCATGTTTGGGTGCTATAGCATGTTCATCTTATTGCATTAAATGGCTACTTGCTGTAAATCGCAGAACGTGGTCATATTTGAATTGCTTGCCATTTCCAAACCGTAACTCCGATTCCGGCGTTCTTTATATCGTTTTCAAGCTATTTCATCTCATCTTTCCAGTGGCACACTTGGTTTTCGAAGTTGAGGCCAGGTTCATGCATCCCTTGTCAAATCTTGCATATGCATCCCGCATCGCATCCCGCATAGCATACCATCCTTGCATCATATTGTTTGAGCTTTGCACGTGGTTGATTGTGTCCTTGTTGTTTGTTTGTCTTGTTTGGGTAGAGCCGGGAGACGAGTTCGCTAACGAGGAGCCCGTTGAGTTTGCTTTCGAGGATCCAGTCAACTCTGACAACTTTGCAGGCAAGATGATCATACCCTCAAAATCACTACTATCTTTGCTTTGCTAGATGCTCGCTCTTTTGCTATGCCTATGCTACGATGCCTACCACTTGCTTATCATGCCTCCCAAATTGCCATGTCAAACCTCTAACCCACCATGTCCTAGCAAACCGTTGATTGGCTATGTTACCGCTTTGCTCAGCCCCTCTTATAGTGTTGCTAGTTGCAGGTGAAGATTGGAGACCGTTCCTTGTTGGAACATTATTTACTTGTTGGGATATCATTATATTGCCATGTTATCTTAATGCATCTATATACTTGGTAAAGGGTGGAAGGCTCGGCCTCTCGCCTAGTGTTTTGTTCCACTCTTGCCGCCCTAGTTTCCGTCATATCGGTGTTATGTTCCTGGATTTTGCGTTCCTTACGCGGTTGGGTTATAGTGGGAACCCCTTGATAGTTCGCCTTGATTAAAGCTTCTCCAGCAATGCCCAACCTTGGTTTTACCATTTGCCACCTAGCCTCTTTTCCCTAGGGTTTCCGGAGCCCGAGGGTCGTCTTATTTTAAGCCCCCCCTGGGCCAGTGCTCCTCTGAGTGTTGGTCCAAACTAGAGTCCCGTGCAGCGCCCCCTCGGGGAAACTCGGGGTTTGGTTTTAGTTGTATGGAGCGCTCATCTGAGTGTGCCCTGAGAACGAGATATGTGCAGCTCCTATCGGGATTTGTCGGCACATTCGGGCGGTGTTGCTGGATTTGTTTTAACCTGTCGAAGTGTCTTGAAGAACCGAGATACCGAGTCTGATCAGAACATCTCGGGAGGAGGTCTATTCCTTCGTTGACCGTGAGAGCTTGTCATGGGCTAAGTTGGGACTCCCCTGCAGGGATTTGAACTTTCGAAAGTTGTGCCCGCGGTTATGGGCAGATGGGAATTTGTTAATGTCCGGTTGTAGATAACTTGAACCTTAACTTAATTAAAATGAATCAACAGTGTGAGTTACCGTGATGGTCTCTTCTCGGCGGAGTCCGGGAAGTGAACACGGTGTTGGAGTAATGCTTGCCGCAGGTTGCCCTCTAGTTATTCGTTCGCGCTCTGCCTTCTCTTCTCGCTCTCTTTTGCGAATAGGTTAGCCACCATATATGCTAGTCGCTTGCTGCAGCTCTACATTTTACCTTGCCTTACCTATTAAGCTTAAATAGTCTTGATCGCAAGGGTGCGAGATTGCTGAGTCCCTGTGGCTCACAGATTACTATTAAACCAGATGCAGGGCCTGATGATTCCGCTCCAGGTGACGCGCTTGAGCTCAAGTGGGAGTTCGACGAGGACTCTCAACGATACTACTTGTCTTTTCCGGATGATTAGTAGTGGTGCCCAGTTGGGGGTGATCGGGACCGTGTCGCATGTTGGGTTATCTTTTATTTTGGCGCCGTAGTCGGGCCATGAGTGTTTGAATGTTGTAATGCTATTTATGTACTTGATTGACGTGGCGAGTGTAAGCCAACTATGTTATCTCCCCTTTTATTATCTATATTACATGGGATGTTGTGAAGATTGCCTAACTTGCGACATATGCCTTCAATGCGATTATGTCTTTAAGTCGTGTCTCGACACGTGGGAGCTATAGTCGCATCGAGGGTGTTACAAGTTGGTATCAGAGCCTTCCCCGACCTTAGGAGCCCCATTGCTTGATCGTTTTAGCAGCCGAGTTATGTCTAGAAAAATGTTTGAGTCATTTAGGAATTATATATCGGAGAGTTTAGGAATTCTTTTTACTTCCCAGTCTCCTCATCGCTCTGGTAAGGCATCCTGACATAGAGTTTTGACTCTTCTCTTCTCAAATTTCACAAAAAAAATTTAGGATCACGCGGGTATCTTGGAATCGTTCCGATGGTTTTATGACGAGAACATTGTCTTGGTGCCTCCTGTCAGGGGTTTTGTGGAAGTGTCCCGGGGAGTTGAGCTTCGAGGTGTTGTCGTCATAATTTTATCGTTGCAGTTCTGGAATACCTGAGTTTAGTACGCCGACATCGAAAATCTCTTTTATGCAATTCGTTGGTGAGATAACCTCGACGCCACCCAGTACTGGGGCGGGAGTTCAGGAGTATCGCCATAACTTGTATAACGGATGCTTTTCGAAGGTTGAGGTAGATGGTTTCCGAAGTTTTTCTCGGTTATGTGTTGAAGGATGGATACAGCTGGATGTAGGATTTGCTAGATTTGGGTGAGACATTATGCTTCCCCTGTATCCCCAACACCTGATTGCATAACCGGAAAGGTTCGGGAGTTTCATAGGTGGGAATTCTTGTAGCTCTAGTTCTTCTTCCACGGATATTTGGTTTGAGATTGGGATTTCTTACCGATTATTCGTTCTTTGATTCGTACCTTGTTGATTTATTTCTCTACCTAAATTCTAAGTGGCTTCTCAATTTATGGATATGTGACCATTTCAAGAGGAATGCATTCGTTCATTTTGTTCGGATGTGAAGACTATATGTTGCAATTTTCATTCCGATGGATTCAGCTTCATTTTATCTGTCAATGTGCTAACGGTGGTCAACCTCTTCAGGATGGCTCCCGCTAAGAGCACCAATCAGAATCAGAATCAAGATCCGCCACCACCTCCACCTCCTCCGGAGGCATGGCAAGCTGTGATGGCCGTAACCAATGCAAACACACAGTTGATCATGCAAATTCTTCAAGAGCGCAATCAAGGCAACCAAGGCAACAATCAGAATCACTTTGGTACACTCAACCAGTTCCTTGCTAACGGGCCAAAGACTTTCAGCAATTGTGTTGAGGCAACTGATGCTGACGATTGGCTCGTGGATCTGTGCAAGCATTTCGAGTGCAGTAACGTCAGGCCTAAGGACTTCGTCAAGTTCGCTTCCTTCCAACTCAAAGATCAAGCTGCAGAATGGTTCCAGCAGTACAAGGACTCCAGAGGTGGACGTGCGATTGCCTGGGATGAATTCCGTCAAGATTTCAGAGCTCACCATATCCCTCAGAGCATGGTTGAAAGCAAGCGTGAGGAATTCCGCAACCTGAAGCAAGGCTCTTTGTCTGTCTATGACTATAACAAGTTGTTTCAGAAGCTCGCCCGCTTTGCCAAGTAGGATGTCCCTGATGAGAAGAGCATGATATACCAGTTCAGGGGTGGTCTCAGAGAAGAAATTCAGCTAGCTCTTGTTCTCTTTGAGCCCTTGAGGTATGATGAGTTCTACAACATGGCATTGAAGCAAGAGGCCGCTCAACTGAGGTGTGATGCTTCCAAGAAGTGAGTCAGAGATGCTACTCATTCTTCCTCTACTCAAGTGGCCAAGCAGCAAAAGTATTGGCTTCCTCCTCCTCCGTTCTGTCAGCCGTATCAGCAGAAGAGCAAAGGTGGCAGTGGATCTTCCCACCCACCAAACCCTATCTTTCAGAACAAGACTTCGTCTCAAGCTCCAAGATCAAGTGCTCGGTACCACCGTTCGCTTTCAGAGGTCACGTGCAACAAGTGCCAACAGAAGGGTCACTATGCCAACAAATGCTTGAATCAGAGGCGTCTCCCTCCTCCTCCTCCTCTTGTGAGATTGGTAAGTACAGTTGTGGTCAAGCATAACCCCAAGCACGCCAAGGTCAACTTGATGAACGCAGCTCAGGCAGATGATTCGTCAGATGTCATCATGGGTAACCTTCCTGTTAACGATATTCCTGCAAAGGTTCTTTTTGACACTAGTGCATCGCATTGTTTCATTTCCAAACCTTTTGCATCTAAGTATGAGTGCGATTATCAGTATCTGCAAAGTTCCTTGCAAATTGTGTCACCGGGCAAGCAGATGATAGCTAATACCTGCGTCCTGGATGTTACTATTACGTTGGGCGACTACAAATTTCTAGCTTCTCCTATTGTTCTGGGAAACTCGGATATTTATCTTATTCTCGGAATGGATTGGCTTTCTAAGCACAAGGCGCATCTTGATTGTGCAGCCAGGAAGATTCAATTGACTCATTCGTCTGAGGATGTAATTGTCTTTGCCGCTCGTGATGATACCATCCGTCTATTTTCTCTCAATGAGAAGGGTGAACTGGATGCTATCTCGCAAATTCCAGTCGTTTGCGAATATCAAGACGTCTTTCCAGAAGAGCTTCCAGGAATGCCTCCGCACCGGCCAGTTGAATTCGTCATTGATCTTGAGCCTGGTATGGAACCTGTGTGCAAGCGTCCTTACAAGCTCGGACCTAAAGAGTTGAAGGAGCTGAAGAAGCAACTCGATATTCAAGAGAGAATGGGTCTCATCCGGCCTAGTTCTTCTCCGTGGGGTTGTGGTGTTCTTTTTGTGAAGAAGAAGGATGGAACGGACCAACTTTGTGTTGATTACCGTCCATTGAACAAGAAGACCATCAAGAACAAATACCCACTTCCCAACATCAATGAGCTGTTCGAACAACTCAAAGGTGCCCAAGTATTCTCCAAGCTTGATCTCCGTATGGGTTATCATCAGATTCGAATCCGTGAGCAAGATATTCCCAAGACGGCTTTCAGGACAAGCTATGGTTCATATGAATACACTGTCATGTCTTTTGGCCTCGTCAACGCTCCTCCAACTTTCTCTCGCATGATGAACTTCATCTTCAACGCCTACACCAATGACTTCGTTATGGTCTATCTTGACGACATTCTGGTTTTCTCGAAGAACAAGAAAGATCATGCCAAGCACTTGCGTTTGGTGCTTGATAAGCTGAGGGAACACCAGTTCTATGCCAAGTTCTCCAAGTGCGAATTTTGGCTTGATAAGGTTCTTTATCTTGGTCATATCATCTCTGCCAAGGGCATTGCGGTGAATCCTGAGAAGGTGTCTGCAACTGTGAATTGGGAACCTCCTCAGAACGTGAAGCAACTCCGTAGTTTCCTCGTTCTCGCAAGCTATTGTCAAAGATTCGTTGAAAACTTTTCTAAGATCGCGAAGCCTCTCTCAAATCTTCTCCAGAAGCACGTCAAGTACGTTTGGTCTCCGGAGTGTGACATTGCTTTCAACACTTTGAAAGAGAAATTGATCACTGCTCCAGTTCTCACTCCGCCTGATGAATCCAAGCCATACGAAGTCTTTTGTGATGCCTCTCTCCAAGGTCTTGGCGCGGTGTTGATACAAGAGAAGAAAGTTGTTGCTTATACCTCTCGCCAGTTGAAGCCCAATGAGAAGAACTACCCCACTCATGATCTCGAGTTGGCGGCAGTTGTGCATGCTCTTTTGACTTGGAGACATCTCTTATTGGGAAGAAAAGTGGACATCTTCACTGACCACAAGAGTCTCAAGTACATCTTCACTCAGCCTAATCTCAACCTCAGGCAAACTCGATGGGTCGAAATGATTCAAGAGTATAATCCGAGTATCGAGTATACTCCAGACAAGGCCAATGTGATTGTTGACGCATTGAGCAGGAAGGCTTATTGCAACAGTCTGATTCTCAAGCCTTATCAACCCGAGCTTTGTGAAGCTTTCCGCAAACTTAATCTGCAAGTTGTTCCTCAAGGTTTCCTCGCCAACCTTCAAGTCTCTCCTACCTTGGAAGACTAGATTCACCAAGCTCAGCTTCTTGATGCTATGGTGAAAAAGGTGAAGATTGGGATTGCCAAGAGTCAACCCAAGTACAAGTGCTACTGCCTTGATGACAAGGATACTCCTTCTTCGAGGATCGTATTGTTGTGCCCAAAGGTGATCTTCGTAAAGTGATCATGAATGAGGCTCACAATTCTCTCCTCTCCATCCACCCTGGGAGCACGAAGATGTATCAGGACCTCAAGCAGGCTTATTGGTGGACTCGAATGAAGCGCGAGATTGCTCAATTCGTGAATGAGTGTGATGTCTGCAGAAGAGTGAAGGCAGAACACCAAAGGCCAGCTAGTCTCCTCCAACCTCTTGCCATTCCAGAATGGAAGTTTGACCACATTGAGATGGACTTCGTGACTGGGTTTCCAAAGTCCAAGCATGGCAATGATGTTATATTCGTTGTCATCGACAAACTCACCAAAGTGGCTCACTTTCTGCCTATCAAAGAGTCAATCACTGCAGCTCAATTGGCGGAACTCTATACCTCTCGAATTGTCTCTCTGCACGGTATTCCATAAGTGATCTCTTCAGACCGTGGCAGCATCTTTACCTCCAAGTTTTGGGATTCTTTTCAGAAGGCCATGGGCACCAACATCCGCTTCAGCACAGCTTTCCATCCTTAAACTAGCGGTCAAGTCGAGCGTGTCAATCAGATTCTTGAAGATATGCTCAGGGCTTGTGTGATCTCCTTCGGCATGAAGTGGGAGGATTGTCTTCCTTATGCTGAATTCTCCTACAACAACAGTTTTCAAGCAAGTTCGGGCAAGGCCCCATTTGAAATTCTGTATGGCAGGAAGTTCCGTACCCCTCTCAACTGGTCCGAAACCGGTGAACATCAGCTTCTCGGTAATGACTTAATCACAGAGGCAGAGGAAATGTGCAAAGTCATTCGAGATAACCTCAAAGCAGCCCAATCCCGCCAGAAGAGCTACTATGATAGTAAGCACCGTGATTTGGCTTTCGAGATCGGAGATCATGTTTACCTCCGCGTCTCTCCAATGAAAGGTACTCGTCACTTTGGTATTAAAAGGAAGCTTGCCCCCAGATACGTGGGACCTTTCAAGATTGTCAGCAAGAGAGGCGATCTCGCCTATCAACGCAAGCTTCCTTCAAACTTTGCAAATGTTCATGACGTGTTCCATGTCTCTCAGCTCCGAAAGTGCTTCAAGACTCCTGACCGCATCGTCAACTTCGAGGACATTGAGCTCCAAGAAGATCTCTCCTATCGTGAGCACCCAGTTGCTATTCTTGAAGAGACTGAACGCAATACTCGCAACAAGTCAATCAAATTCCTAAAAGTCAAGTGGTCACACCATTCCGACCGTGAAGCTACCTGAGAACGCGAGGATCACCTCCGTTCTGAGTACCCGGCGTTCTTTCAGTCCTAGATCTCGGGATGAGATCCTTTCGTAGTGGTGGAGTGTTGTAACACCCCGGATGTAATTTACCCAATATGTACTCCAACTCTTGCCGTTTCCGGCCTTAAGTTATTTTATTTTCTCAGGTTCGGGTTTTTGTCTCCGTGTGTTGTTGTCGTTGTCATGCATCTCATATCATGTCATCATGTGCATTGCATTTGCATACGTGTTCATCTCATGCATTCGAGCATTTTCCCTGTTGTCCGTTTTGCATTCCGGCGCTTCGTTCTCCTCCGGTGGTCAATTCTACCTTTCTTTCGTGTGTGGGGATTAAACATTTCCAGATTGGGCCAAGACTTGCCAAGCGTCCTTGGTTTACTACCGGTAGACCGCCTGTCAAGTTTCGTACCATTTGGACTTCGTTTGATGCTCCAATGGTTAACCGAGGGACCGAAAAGGCCTCGTGTGTGTTGCAGCCCAACACCCCTCCAAGTTGGCCCAAAACCCACCAAGACCCTCTCCATCATCTAGAGCGTTCGATCACGATCGCGTGGCCGAAAACCGCACCTCATTTGGACTTTCCTAGCTTCCTCTATGCCTATATATAGATCCCCACATTTCAAATCCCGGGCGAAACCCTAAAATCCCAGATCCGCCGCTGGACAAAAACTCGTCGGGCCGGACACGTCCGACCCGCGCCTCCGCCGCCACTTGTCGCCTTCCGGTTCGCCGCCGCCTCCACCTACCGCGTCGGCCCGGAGAGCCCGTGGGAGGCCCTCCCGGCCCGGAGCCGCGCCGCCCGCGCCCGCCTCCATCTCCCCGCGCTCCGGCCGCCGCCCGCCACCGGCGTCCGCCGCCTCCGCCACGATCCACCGTACCGCCGTCGCCCAAGGTCGCCGCCGGCGCCGCCCGACCGACCCGCGCCGCCCGCGCGCCCCCGTCGACGCCGGCCGCCCCGCCCGGCCACCTCTTCGGCCGCGGCGCCCCTCGCCGGCCCCTCGCCGTCCGGCCTTCTCCTCCATCTCCGGCGAAGCTCCGGCCAAGCTCGTAACCCGTGCACCCGGATCTGGATCTAGATCCAAATATCTCGGGTTGACTTTTGCCCGAAACCCTAATATTTTGGCTATGTTCATTGCATCGTAACTCCTCATCCGTAGCTCCGTTTTGGGCATATAGCATATCAAAATGTTTGTCTCAGAGAGTACATCATTTCATCTCATTGCATCATTTTAATTTGAGTTCATCTTGATGCCTGAAATGCTGTTAGAAGAGTGCTACTTGAGATAATTGTCAGATCTGCTGCTCCATTTAGATATTTGTCATTTTTGCCATGATTAATGTGTGCATGATATGCCCTTGAGCTCTACATATGTTTTGTTAAGGGTTTTGCCATCTTTCCAGAGGTGCAACCCATGTATTTTTGTGATGTGTGTGGTGACTAGCACGAGCTTGCAAAGTGAGGCATTTGCTAATGCTGATTTCAGGGACTTAGCACTTCCACTAAGTCCTTGAGCTGGTTATCTCATATGGCCATATGTTCATGTTGTTTCCTAGTGATCCGTGCCTCTTTTGAGGATGATTAGTAAGGATGTTTTGTTAATCTTGTAGTGCTCTATCCATCCATGCCTTTGTTTGCAATTATGGAGCACCCTAGCTTGAGTCAATCGAGCTCTAGTTTTGTCATTTCGTGAATCTGGGCAGATTGTTACTTGTTAGCGATTTTGCCGATGATGTTGTAGTTGATCCGTGCATGCCAAGATATTGTTCTTGCCATGTCTAGCTTGTATTTTGTGTATTCTTGATGGATGCATGCTTAGATTGTCATGACTTTCTCTATAGTGAGTGCATCGAGCTCGTAAACATGCCTACTTGATATCTGTTTCAGCATGCTCCAGTTTTCACTAAGTTTGTGATCTGATTATGTTTTTGCCATGTTCACATGTTTGCAATTGTATTTTCTGATCCCTTTTGGCTCAAGGTCACTAAGGGACTTTTGTTAAGCTCTTTGAGTAGCTCCATTCCATGCTTTATTTTGCCATGTTCAGGTCCTGTAGCCTATAGTTTTCATACTTCGAAGAGTGCTATCTGATCTGAAATTTCAGACAAGTGTTAATTTCACTAAGTCTGAGATCTATTTGTCAAATGCATTTTTGCCATGCTTGTTTGAACCTGTTAATGGATGAATTGGCCGTAGCTCAGTGCTAGACTTTTGTTAAGCTTCATGGATGCATCCCTGCCATGTATTTTTATGCCATGTTTGGGTGCTGTAGCATGTTCATCTCATTGCATTTAGATGGATACTTGCTGTAAATCGCAGAACGTTGTCATATTTGAATTGCTTGCCATTTTCAAACCGTAACTCCGATTCCGGCGTTCTTTATATCGTTTTCAAGCTATTTCATCTCATCTTTCCAGTGGCACACTTGGTTTTCAAAGTTGAGGCCAGGTTCATGCATCCCTTGTCAAATCTTGCATATGCATCCCGCATCGCATCCCGCATAGCATACCATCCTTGCATCATATTGTTTGAGCTTTGCACGTGGTTGATTGTGTCCTTGTTGTTTGTTTGTCTTGTTTGGGTAGAGCCGGGAGACGAGTTCGCTAACGAGGAGCCCGTTGAGTTTGCTTTCGAGGATCCAGTCAACTCTGACAACTTTGCAGGCAAGATGATCATACCCTCGAAATCACTACTATCTTTGCTTTGCTAGATGCTCGCTCTTTTGCTATGCCTATGCTACGATGCCTACCACTTGCTTATCATGCCTCCCAAATTGCCATGTCAAACCTCTAACCCACCATGTCCTAGCAAACCGTTGATTGGCTATGTTACCGCTTTGCTCAGCCCCTCTTATAGTGTTGCTAGTTGCAGGTGAAGATTGGAGACCGTTCCTTGTTGGAACATTATTTACTTGTTGGGATATCATTATATTGCCATGTTATCTTAATGCATCTATATACTTGGTAAAGGGTGGAAGGCTCGGCCTCTCGCCTAGTGTTTTGTTCCACTCTTGCCGCCCTAGTTTCCGTCATATCGGTGTTATGTTCCTGGATTTTGCGTTCCTTACGCGGTTGGGTTATAGTGGGAACCCCTTGATAGTTCGCCTTGATTAAAGCTTCTCCAGCAATGCCCAACCTTGGTTTTACCATTTGCCACCTAGCCTCTTTTCCCTAGGGTTTCCGGAGCCCGAGGGTCGTCTTATTTTAAGCCCCCCCTGGGCCAGTGCTCCTCTGAGTGTTGGTCCAAACTAGAGTCCCGTGCAGCGCCCCCTCGGGGAAACTCGGGGTTTGGTTTTAGTTGTATGGAGCGCTCATCTGAGTGTGCCCTGAGAACGAGATATGTGCAGCTCCTATCGGGATTTGTCGGCACATTCGGGCGGTGTTGCTGGATTTGTTTTAACCTGTTGAAGTGTCTTGAAGAACCGAGATACCGAGTCTGATCGGAACGTCTCGGGAGGAGGTCTATTCCTTCGTTGACCGTGAGAGCTTGTCATGGGCTAAGTTGGGACTCCCCTACAGGGATTTGAACTTTTGAAAGCCGTGCACGCGGTTATGGGCAGATGGGAATTTTTTAATGTCCGGTTGTAGATAACTTGAACATTAACTTAATTAAAATGAATCAACAGTGTGAGTTACCGTGATGGTCTCTTCTCGACGGAGTCCGGGAAGTGAACACGGTGTTGGAGTAATGCTTGCCGCAGGTTGCCCTCTAGTTATTCGTTCGCGCTCTGCCTTCTCTTCTCGCTCTCTTTTGCGAACAAGTTAGCCACCATATATGCTAGTCGCTTGCTGCAGCTCCACATTTTACCTTGCCTTACCTATTAAGCTTAAATAGTCTTGATCGCGAGGGTGCGAGATTGCTGAGTCCCTGTGGCTCACAGATTACTATTAAACCAGATGTAGGGCATGATGATTCCGCTCCAGGTGACGCGCTTGAGCTCAAGTGGGAGTTCGACGAGGACTCTCAACGATACTACGTGTCTTTTCCTGATGATCAGTAGTGGTGCCCAGTTGGGGGTGATCGGGACCGTGTCGCATGTTGGGTTATCTTTTATTTTGGCGCCGTAGTCGGGCAATGAGTGTTTGAATGTTGTAATGCTATTTATGTACTTGATTGACGTGGCGAGTGTAAGCCAACTATGTTATCTCCCCTTTTATTATCTATATTACATGGGATGTTGTGAAGATTGCCTAACTTGCGACATATGCCTTCAATGCGATTATGTCTCTAAGTCGTGCCTCGACACGTGGGAGCTATAGTCGCATCGAGGGTGTTATAGCTATCCAGGGAGGTGCGCCCCTGGCCTATATAACACGCAACAGCGCCCCCATGATGGGTAAGACGCTTTCGCCTATTCGCACATGGTATACAGAGCCTCCTCTTCCAAAGCCTAGCTGCTCCATAGTCCCAAGCCATGTCTTCCTCCAGCGCCGCCCCAAGCAATCTCGGTCAGGTCACGGAGAAGCTCTCCCGGACGAACTATGTCCAGTGGCGAACTCAGGTTACGCCGCAGCTAAGGGGAGCTGGGCTCTTCGGCTACGTCGACGGAACGATGCCGGAACCCACCCGCCTCCTCGTCACCAAGGACAAGGACGGCAAGGAGTCATCTGAGCTCAACTCTCTCCATCCCATCTGGGCTACCTCCTCAACAACCTTTCCAAGGAAGTGCTGATCACGGTGACCATGGTCACCACCGTGCACGCCCTCTGGGTGGCGCTTGTAGGCATGTTTTCTTCTCAATCTTTGAGCCGTGTAAACAATATTCGCACTGCCTTGATCAATGCACAGAAGGGCACCCAATCGGTTGCTGCATACTACACTCATATGCGTGGCC
>NC_041384.1:689189225-689205960 GCF_002162155.2 Triticum dicoccoides
AGGGGGCAAACCCAAGGCTCAGATGGGCCTAAGGCCCACCTAGTGGTGCGCCCCCCTCTCTCCCCCCTTGGCCGCCCCCCTAGATGGGATCTAGGGCTGGCCGCCACCCCTAGGGGTGGAAACCTAGGTGGGGGCGCAGCCCCTCCCCTCCCCCTATATACTTGAGGTTTTGGGCTGCCAGAGACACGATTCAATCTCCTTCTTGGCGCAGCCCTACCCCTCTCCCTCCTCGTCTCTTGCGGTGCTTGGCAAAGCCCTGCTGGAGTACCACGCTCCTCCAGCACCACCACACCGTCGTGCTGCTGCTGGATGGAGTCTTCCCCAACCTCTCCTTCTCCCCTTGCTGGATCAAGGCGTAGGAGACGTCACCGAGTTGTACGTGTGTTGAACGCGGAGGTGCCGTCCGTTCGGCACTAGGATCATCGGTGATTTGAATCACGACGAGTACGACTCCATCAACCCGTTCACTTGAACGCTTCCGCTTAGCGATCTACAAGGGTATGTAGATGCACTCTCCTTCCCCTCGTTGCTAGATTACTCCATAGATTGATCTTGGTGATGCGTAGAAAATTTTGAATTTCTGCTACGTTCCCCAACATCTTCTGCGCCGAAGCCAACCACGTCACGACGTACTCGTCTCCAACAGGGGGTAATACAACCAGTAAATTACAAACGCATGACAAAATTTGGCATGATCTGCTCTCCAGGTGAACCGTATTCACTTGAGGAAGCTCTTGGTGATGAAAATTGGAAACAAGCAATGAAAGAAGAGTACATGGCCTTAAAGAGGAACAACACATGGCACTTGGTTCCTCCACGGCAAGGTAAAAACCTTATTGACTGCAAGTGGGTTTTTAGGATTAAGAGAAAATCCGATGGCACTATTGATCGTTACAAAGCAAGACTTGTAGCAAAAGGTTTTAAACAACGATATGGCATAGACTATGAGGATACCTTTAGTCCAGTTGTAAAAGCTGCCACTATCCGTCTTATGTTATCCATTGTTGTTTCTAGAGGATGGAGCCTTAGACAGCTAGACATTCAGAACGCGTTTTTGCATGGTGTTCTGGAAGAGGAAGTGTACATGAAACAACCTCCTGGGTTTGAAAACAAGAATGCACCTTCTCATGTATGTAAACTTGACAAAGCCTTATATGGATTGAAGCAGGCTCCTCGAGCATGGTACTCACGGTTGAGTCACAAAATGCAAGCACTTGGTTTCATACCTTCAAAGTCTGATACCTCTTTGTTCATTTACAACAAATGCAACACTCATATATTTGTTCTCATCTATGTTGATGATATTATTGTCACAAGTTCATCTAATGAGGCTATCACAGGCTTATTGAAGGATCTAAGTGCAGAATTTGCTCTCAAGGACCTTGGAGACTTGCATTATTTCCTAGGGATAGAAGTGAAGAAACATGATAATGGTCTTCACCTCTCTCAGGAAAAGTATACAACAGATCTGGTAAAAAAGGCTGGTTTGCAAGGGTGTAAACCCTCACCTACTCCACTATCAAGCTCAGAAAAATTATCCCTTACAGAAGGGCGGCCTTTGGGTCAAGATGACAGCACAAGATACAGGAGTCTGGTAGGTGCGCTTCAATATTTGACACTTACACGGCCTGATATCTCTTTTGCTGTTAATAAGGTCTGTCAGTTTCTTCATGCACCCACCACAGTTCACTGGACTGCTGCAAAGCGTATAGTTCGATATGTCAAGAATACTCTCAATATTGGTCTGAATTTTAGTAAGTCATCATCAACACTTTTGAGTGGTTTCTCATATTCTGACTGGGCAGGCTGCCTGGATGACAGGCGGTCCACTGGTGGCTTTGCAGTATTTTCTGGTCCCAATTTAATTTCATGGAGTGTGTTAGAATAAATCTGAGGCACTCCGTCAATCATCCAAGGACCAAGCAATCACACGAGCACGACACTGAGATTTGTTAACGAGGTTCACCGATATGGCTACATCCCCGGGGCCTGACTATGGGCGCTCCTCCCCATGACACCGCTATAATACCGCACCCGGTCGCCCTGGACGCCGGCACATGCCGCCGGCTTCCCCTGCGTTCCGGTGCTATTATGTTGGCATAGGTTACATCGTGTGTCTACCCCCGCTATATATGAGAGGCCTAGGATACAAGTGTCCTAATTGAACACGACTCCACATCCTATGTAAACACAATACAACTCATAGTCCAACTGTAACCTACCTTGTACACTATATTCGACACAACTCCAACAGAGTGCAAGAAAGCAGGCAACTGTTTCTCGATCCAGTACTGAGGCAGAATACAAAGCATTGGCAAATGCAACGGCTGAGATCATATGGGTGCAATCACTTCTGAAGGAACTTGGTGTAAAAGTACTCAAGTTCCATGCTTATGGTGTGATAATCTGGGTGCCACATACCTATTTGCCAATCTAGTTTTTCATGCCAAAACTAAACACATTGAAATTGATTTTCACTTTGTCAGAGAACGAGTGGCTCAGAAGAAACTTGACATACGTTTTGTGCATTCCAAGGACCAGATAGCAGATGGATTCACAAAGCCTCTTCCCACACGAAGCTTTGAAGACTTCAAGCATAATCTCAACTTGATGAAGTTGTGATTAAGAGAGGGTGTTAAACACAAGTTGTAGCGTGGCAGGAGGATTGCATTACTTGCGCATATGTGTTAGGTAGTTAGGAAGGAGGTTTATCTTAACTAGAGTCCTTATCTCTACCCCTTTCTTTCTTCTCAAGTTTGTAATCTAAACTGCTGTATGCGCTATCTAGGGAGGTGCGCCCCTGGCCTATATAACACGCAACAGCGCCCCCATGATGGGTAAGACGCTTTCGCCTATTCGCACAGTTTTAATCCGGATACGATGCCATACCACAAACTACAGGGAAGTTGTCAAAAAAATAGCAGCACTGCATCTTCATAGCATCAGTACATCAAACTTGCATATAGTACTCTGGTTTCACACCACAAAAAGAGGCCAAAACAGCAGTATCATCACATGATTGTAACATCACAGCATAAATGCTTGCGTATAGATGTTTACATCACAAAAATATGGATAAAAAGCATGATAGCGTGATTCTAGCTGATGATTTGTAGCTTGCTAGCAACGGAAGATGACTCAGCTGGCATTGGATTTGCTTGGAACACTGCCTAACAGTCCTCTGCCTCGTGAACAGTTTCAGAAAATCAAAGATGGCTTACTACACGCATCAGACTGGATACAAGTTTATATTTCTGGAAAGTTGGATCAGACTGTGGATGATCATAAGCTAATGGACGTGCTAATCATAAGCTAACAATGTGCTATTCATAAGTTAACAAATATGACATTCCAGATTATTAACTACTCCCTCTGTAAACAATTATGGGATGTTTTAGAGACAGACTTGATACAAGTCTCTAAAATGTCTTTTGTTTGTTTACAGAGATTGTACTTATGTATGAATTCTTCCCCCATAGTCCCATAGGCTATACTAATTCTGCTTCACCACTGCACCATAGATCTCATCAGGTGCATCCCTTGTAGCTTTTTGAAGCTTAGTCATGCTTCTGCTTGGGATCATGTTGAAATGCTTTTCCACCTTTCTTTTCTTCTCTTCTTACACACATTCTGCACAATTCCAACACACAAGCAAATGATGACACCAATGCCCTCCTGGGTGGCTAGAGCTTCCAGTAGACGCCGGCCCGGTGGAGGAGGCCGGCGAGGAGCGCCCAGAGCAGGATCTGCGCGACGAGGACGTAGAGGAGGATGCCCACCCTCTCCGAGTGCCACACCTGGACGAACACGTGCTTCCTCACCCAGTAAACCTGCAGCAGTGACAGAATTTCCCAGAGTGGGCTGAAGCCCGAAGGCGGTCGATCGATGACAGGTAGGTTCTATGCAGTTACCAGTGTGTTGTTGGTCCCGTCGTAGTACCAGCCGTTGAGGAAGCCCTCGAAGATGCCCGCCGCTGCCATCACGTACACCAGCATCGCGTTCATGCCGACCCACCGCAGCGGCGCAAAGACATAGCGCAGGCGCACGACGTCCACCTGGGGAAGCCACCAGGTTTCAACAATGTTGTCGTCGACGATGCTCAGGATGTCAGCCATGGAAGGTCACATACACTCAGGATCGAAGTGGACTCATGGAATGTCATATGGGTATGCCTAACTTATTCTAGGTGGAGTGGAGGATCTGAATGTTCTATTTGTTTTTTCTACTGATGTTCAATTGTTCATTCACACGTCAATTTCAGAAATAAAACTAGTTCTGTAAAATTGAGAGGGACTTACAAGGAAGTAAAGCATGGAGAAGACGATGCCAGCGGCACCGGCGGTCACGCAGATGTAACTGAGTGTGTACAGCTGTTTGTTCAGAGGAATCGCTGCAACGAAATGCGGAAGAGCAAACTTTGTTGAATCGTATTCAGACATGTATGAGTTCTAACTTTTTTTCGATGAATGTGTATTGTGTACTCTGGTTACCATGAGAGAAGTGCAGAATGATTCCGAGGAGGAGGAGAGCTACGCCCATGGTGACCCACTGCTTTAGCCTGTCCATATGACTCTGAAATTGCATGCAGGAACAATAAATAATCAGCAGCCTAATCCGCACCAACAGAAAAGGCCTGACATGTTAGGCAAAATCACCTTCATATGAACAAGCAGGTGCCCGTAGTGTACGCCGATGATCGTACTTAACACCGCTGAAAATGAGCTGCAAAAAATTATCAAGGAACAGTGTCAACAATGAACTATATATTACATCAGATGATCAGAAACCCCACCATTGACATGTAACAAAAAATACTACCCTTACCTTAGTAACCCTTCAGGTTCAAATGGAGAGGCGCACCATGCCGGGGCGTCCCTTTTGAAAGGCCCCTCATGTGGAGAATCATCAGTACAGTCCTGCGTAAACCAACCAGTGCATAAGTTGGCTGCTAGAAGTTTGAAAATAACTGCGAAGAACAGCACGATGATGCTCTGTTGTCTGAAAAGTGAAAACACGCACCCTGTGCCTCCTCCATGCAGGTTTCTGGTACAGGTGATTGATGCCGAGAATTTTACGGTCAATGTAACCTACAGCATTGCAAGGAGGGCTCAGATTTCCCCTTGTGCCACATGTCACCTGAACATTAGGCAACATTGTAAATGAGTTTGAACTATCACAAAAGTACTTTGATTGTACAGCTGCAAAATAATTAACACTAACAGGAAAAGAAATTGAGTGATTGATTTGCATACTGAAATCGCTTTAGTATCACTGAACTAACATGAAAACTTGATCCTACTAAAAACTCTTTTATTTCGCCAGCAAGCCTACAAAGAACTCAGTTATATGATTGCTGCTGAGAACTTGAAATATAGTTTCTCAGTTTGTCACGGCAAGAATTGATGAAGAACAGAAGGAAGCTTGCATACAAAATCTTGTTTCAGTGGATTGTTACTGAAGAAGGGACCTACCTATAGGAACTTGTAATTAACTAATTAAGTACTCCCTCCGTTCCATAATAGATGACTCAAGTTTGTACTAAATTTAGTATAAAGTTGAGTCATCTATTTTGGAACGGAGGGAGTATGCCATTCATTGTTTTTATGGATCATAAGAAAAATCGCAAGAAATTCACGAAAAAAAAGGTAAAATGACAGAGTTTGAGTAGTTTCATACTGTCAAAACTTTGCCGTAGTTTGGACTGTCGACATTTCGCACCGTGAACTCCCAGTCCGGAACGTAAATCCCGTAAACAAGGGACAAGTAGATCAGCAAAATGCAACATGCGACAATCCTTGTAGATACACAGATGCCACAGTTAGTATGTGAAATCTGCAATGCTTCACAATTCAGATGACATCAGAAGGTCTTGCATATGCATATACATATATACCATTGGGACAGATACAGCCTGAAAATTGAGAAGAAGCCTGAACTTGACTGGTCCTGAACCCTCGCGTCTTTCGTCGCAATCTCTATGACTGCGACAACCAAGTATGCAAGGGCAATCCTCTGGAGAAGCAAAGACATACTCATTCTCTGGTATGTGCATGCATTCTTTTCAAGTACAATGGAAATTTGCGCAGTCTGGTACCTGGAGGATACCACACCATCTTATGTGCTTCATGTCAACTCCATAGGTTAGTTCATCTGGAGCATGGGAGTAACCACCTGAATATGGTGACACATTGCTGATGTTTAGAATTTCCTCTTTGCAGAGAGGGAAACTTCAGGTTCTGTCGGCGGTCCTAAATGGTGCTTCGTGACCAAATGTCGATACACAGAGGCATTTCGATAACAGCGAACTCAAAGAGCTAACTGGGATGTAAAATCAGTAAGTGTAACCTTGCAGCAAGATCCCCCAGAAGAGCAGCTTCAGTGTTCTTATGACCACTCTCCTGACGGCCCGACCGCGATCCGGAATTCTCTGCAAATTTGTTCGAACGCGAAGTTAAGAAGCAGGAATGGTTGCCCGCAAAATGGAAAAGAAAAATAAGAAAACGAATGGTGCCATGCTGCCATGAACCTATGTGCAAGGAGAAATCTGGAAATTCAGCTAGTCATTGCAGTCTGAAACAACAGCGACGAACTACGTACTAGAATTGAGAGTAAAATGGAGCACCTTGAGGGAGAGGGGGATGGCCATGCCGACGATGAAGAGGAAGAAGGGCATGACGAAGTCGGCGAGGTTGCAGCCGTGCCACGGCGCGTGCCCGATGACCGGCCACTCGCCGCCGGCGCCGTCCACCAGTATCATCAGCTGCAGCACCAAAACGAACACGCACGGTTGGAACTTGGATCAGACGGACACGAAACTTTGTGGCAGAGGAATTAAGCAGGCGGTGGGAGGGCCGGGCCACGTACTGCGACGGTGAGGCCACGGAAGACGTCGAGGGAGGCGACGCGCCTGTTGCTGCCCCTGCGAGGCGCCTTCTTGTCGCCGTCGTCGTGATCATCCGCCGCCTCGTGGGCCGGTGAAGGAGCACGGTGCCGGTCAGGGTCCTCCTCGGCGCCGGCGGCCGCGGCCGCGCCATGCCGCTTGGCGACGCTCTGCCCCCCGTCCATCAAGAATCAAGAAATGAACAAGGACGCGACGCACAACGCAAGCAGGGACATGCGTCGCCGCCGCTGCTGCGTGAATGCGGAGGGAGACAGGAGATATGGGGGAGAGGAGAAGATGAGGAGGAGGATTCCGATTCCCGGAAGCAAGCAAGCACCAGCTGGTCACTCTCGCGTGGATCACTCGCTCGCTCACCGGACAGCGACGCGTTTGGATCGGAGCTGGCTCAAAGATTGGACGCACGCGGCGGAGCTGCTCTTATCCCTCGTCGTCGTTTTCGATGGAAGCTACGCTGCGCTGCCTACCTACGGGTCAAAGTTTTCTCCGGCGAGGCAGTGAAAAGCTGCTGAATTTCCTGAGCGACACATATTTTTTGTTCCGGGAAATCGCTACTCCGGTGACTGGGAACCATGTAATAAATAATTTATTATCAGGGGAACTGGGAACACCAATAATTTGAGCCTGCTAGAACATGGGCAGATCATGCGAGATAGCATGCATCACACTACAAAATCGCGGACAGAATCGCGACGAGAAATTAATTATTGCGCCTGCGGCTGCGTCTGCGGCTGCAACTGCGAGACGATCTTGGCCACGGCCTGCGCCGAGATGGGCGACAGGCTCAGCGCGCACAGGCTCTCCCACGCAGCCGCCACGCCCGACGGCTCGTCCTTCTTCTCCATTTCTTCCTCATTCTCCTTCACCTCCTCCTGCTCCTGGAGCTCATTCTCCATCTTCTCCTGCTCCTGCTCCTTCTCGGCGGCCTCCTTGAAGAAGAAGGCGGCGTGCGTGGAGCCGACGATGCTGCGGGCGGCCTCGCGAGCCTCCGGCAGCCGGTCGTTCAGCAGCTCGGCGGCCACCTGCAGCAGCGCCGGCAGCCCGAAGTCCTTCATCGTCTCCACGTCCTGCCAATCGACACATGATCTCCTGCGTCAGTAAAACGAAACAGACAGATCGAGTTCCGCTGCCTGGATTTGAGTCGACAAGCGGTACGCACCATCCTGGCGGCGCAGTGCGCCATGGCGACGGCGGCCTTGGCGCGGACCCGGAGGTTGGCGTGGTGGACGTAGGATTTAAGCTTCTTCAGCAAGGGCAGGGGCGGCATGGAGGTGGCCATGGCGCGCATCGCCTTCTCGGCCTCCTCGCACACGAACCGCTTGTCCTGCGACGCCTTGAGCAGCAGCTGCAGCAGCAGCTTGTCGAACGCGTCCGCGGACGCCGAGGAGATGAGGTTGCCGAAGGCCGCGAAGACGTCCGTGCAGGCCATCACGGAGGTCTTGAGCACCGCGCTCCGCGGGTTCTTCATCGTCTTCACCATCCCCAGCACCACCTTCTCCCTGCCAATCATCACCCGCGGACGGATCTCAGGTCAGATCCAGAACGGAATTCGACAGAAATTAAAAGACAAAATCAGAGGAGACGGAAAGGAACGTACAGGATGGGGGCGAGGAGGGCGGGGTGGTGGATGGCGAGGCGGCGGGCGTCGTTGAGGGCCTCGCAGACCTTGACCCAGTCCTTGGAGTCGAGCCCCGCCACGAGGCCTTGGGCGCGGGCCTTGGGCGCGGGCACGGGCAGCAGGTCCTCGGACCGGACGTACTCCACGGCGGGCTCCGCTGCAGCCGCAACCGGCGCCGCGGGCTTGGGCGTCGGCGCAGAGTTCTCGTCGTTGCGCTTCTTGCCGTTGCCGCCGCTGCCGGTGGGGGAGCGGGTGACGGCGAACAGCTTGGCGGCCTTCTTGGGGCGCTGGTCCGCCACGGCGGCCGGCAGCGTGTTGTCGAGCGCGCGGAGGGCCATGGGTGGGATGGGGTCGCTTGCCGATGGATGGAGATGGAGACGCCGAGATGGGGAGGGAGGGCGAGAGATTTGGAAGAGATTTAATTTGGAGGAGGGCTTTGCGCTGCGGCGTATGGATGGGATGGATGGAGGAAGGAAGGGTTTGCGGCGGCGTGGGAGTTTAAAATGTGGAGGCGAGGGGGGTGGCTGCAACGGCTATGAAGAGATTGAGATTCGAACTGGCAAGTGAACGTTGGGGGTTTGCTTCGCGGTGCGGGCTTTGATTGCCCTAAAAGAAAATCTAATTTATTGAAACAAGATTGCTAAATCTCAGTCTCTTACATAAAGATCCGTGTAAAACTGAGACTTAGATCCGTGTAATATTTATAGCTCTTACATAAAGATCCGTGTAAGACTGAGACTTAGATCTATGGAAAAGACAATGAAGCGATCTCAACGCGATTTCGGTAATTTAAAAGGAAAAATAACAGATGCAACTGCTACTGACACCATCACGAGATAACCGAGAGAAACCTCAGAGAATGGTGGACCACCTGCTGGAGTTGTCATTGCCACCCCTGCCTCACTGCCTCCAAAGGAGACTTCCATTTTCGAAAAGAGTGCAGGCAAGAGGAAAAAACTTCTGCATGCCTTCATTTCAAAGAGCTACCTACTTCTTACTTCTTACACATAACAAGCCGACATTGCTTACACCAAGCCCGACTTCAGCTATCGAAATTTCACATCATCTCTTCTCAAGACAACTTATGGTGTCCAGTTCATTGTTCGTTCATGCTAGCTCCAAAACTGCCAGCAACAGCAAAACAAAAACAGAGGCATTCTATCTAAATTCGTGTCGGCGTCGTCCTTGTCGGAAAACTGTACAAAAGGGACTTCAGGGCGGCCTAGGTCAAGCGGTGCTCCACCTGGGCATCATCGCGCTGCTCGTCTGGGCCTCCCACCAGGCGTTGAACGCCGACGGCTCCTGGAACTGCCGGTACCCCTCCTGCATGGACCTGCCGTTCTGGACCAGGCCGCGCGCGGCGAACCCCATGAGCTCGGAGGCGTCCATGTGGCGGCTGAACCAGTGCGGAACGCGAGAGATTGGAGAAAAAACGCTCTGCTCCTCCTCGAGGCGCGGCTCGGGCTCTGCCTGCTTTGCTGGAGAAACGCTTTGTTCCGCCAGGAGCACTTCGTGCTGGATCTGCTTTGGCGGCTCTTGGGCCGACGAATGTTCGGCTGACGACAGCATGTTCCCTATGCCGAACGATTCCCAGTCAACCTGCTGCCACACCTTGTACCCGTCGTTGACTGTGTTGTCTGTGTGACGGTTTTGGAGCTCGGCCTTCTGCTCTGCCGCCAATCTGTCGACCTCCACCTTGAGTTGCTGCAGCCGCTGCCCAATCCTTTCGGTTACTTTGTCATACAGGTCACCTCTAGAAATATGTTGGGAGTCGTTACTGTTCTCAGCCATCAGGTCGTCAAAGTTGATTGGGTCACCAACAACCACTATCACCTACAGAATCAAATAAATAAGTAGTTCAGTATTCAGCTAAATTCCATGACAACAAGAAATATGAGTTGCGTGCAGGGGCACACACCCTTTGGCCTGTTCTTGGGATACGTTTCCCAACAGGCATTATGTCCTGCATCCCAGTATGGACAAAGGGGACAACAACCGGTAGGCTGTCAGCATCCATAATCAATCTGGTAAGAAGAAAAAAGAGAAATTAAATAGGTGCACCTCAACAATGAACAAAAACTACAAAGTTCAGATGAACTGATATGCATATGCAAAATGCAGGCTTTTTTATACAAAAAGAAGCTGAGACTGAGTTGGCATTCATTGCAGACAGTACAAGGAAATAAACTTCTAACCTTCCAACACCTCTCTTAGCAGGAGCAATGGTTTTCCCTCCGTCCCTTGAACGACTTCCTTCAGGAAATATGTGAACCCATCCGCCATTATTAAGCTTTGAGAGCGCCATATCCATTCCCTAAACAACAACAAAAAAGAGTAGTGTCCTGTGAAGAGAAAACTCAAGAGACTCAACCATGTACAGGCATACTGCATCCCCTCTATTAATTTCAGAGGTAGAACCAGGAAAGATGGTGTGCATTCTACAGTGCTCGGTTAAGACCCTTAGCAGATTAGAGCACTGATCCAAACATACAATGGCATTCACTTGTGAAACCTATTGTGAATTTGTAACAACAATGAGACACTAAAACTTTGTTTTGAATACAAGGATGTAGCATGTTAGTTAAGTTCATGGTTCAATACAATGATAGGAAGTTTAACTGAGCTAGGCAAAGCCCAGTGAGTATCTCCCAACAATGAGATACTGGTTTAAATGGCACCATTAGTCAACAAACTAAATATCAATATTTCTCCAAGTATATACCATAAATAAACTGGTTTACTAACATCAAAATTTGGATGGCCAATCTACTGCAAACATACTTGAGGTAAATAACTTTAGACCCCTAAATACAATAAACGAAATGTATCTCATACCTTTTGGTAGATGCCTTCACCACGGTTAACAGGCAACACTTTAACAGACCTGAAGAACGTGGACAGAACTGGATTTGTAAAGCAACGATCAGTCGCACATAGTGTCCATCTCAGCTTTTGTGCTTCCAACATAACAGATGGTGGCAGAAGGGAGGCAATTACAAAAGGGTCATCCATAGCAGCCACGTGATTGCTGACCTAGGATTATAAAAATGATAGAAGCATAGTATGATTAGAAGAATGCATAGTGGAGAAAAATATGCTGCAAGGAAGAAATGCGCCATGTAAAACTTTAAGCGACCGCGGTTAAGAAGTCAGGTGATGCGACAATTCATAGAGAAAATATGCAGGTCATCACCGTCTTCTATAAGGAAGAATACCACCGATCCATGACTACAGTAGAAGTTGCGGACATATAAGAGTATGGGTTTATGACTACTAGCTACCCTTCAGACAACATGTCATGCAATGAAATAGGCACGTACCGTTAGAAGAGGTTTGTCTTTAGGCCTCTCTTGTAACGCCTGCTGAAGTTTCTCTGCACCATAAATCTGCACAGCTAAATAGGTTAGCAGAAGCCTGTAGTAGTCTCGGGCAAGTATTTTGGTAAACAATCACTCTTCGGCTACAATACCTGGACAGAGTTAAGGCCGTGCATAAAAACATGGCAAGCATTTCCAATGAGAGGAACAGCCAGCGCCTGGAGCGAGCGGAAAATCACGGAGTCTTCAACCCCGTTAACTTCTTTGCCCACTGCATTGAGGAAGAGACGCGATTTAGAAACTGGTACAAGGAGTTAAACAGTAAAATCTACTGGCTCCGCCCGGAAATACTTGTCGAAGAAATGGATGTATCCAGACGTATTGTAGTTCTAGATACATCCATGTTCAACCATTTCTCCGACAAGTATTTCCGGACGGAGGGGGTATTATCTTTGTCCCCCCTCCTATCATGAGAGCACAACAAAAAATGAATAACCAGGAGCGCCACATTTATAATCTCATTAGGCTGAAATCAGATTGTTAGGGATACAGGCACTACAAAGAATACACAAACAATGGTGACATCAAACAAGCATTCATTTCGCAATGGTTTTGTTTTGGCATAGAGCTATCAGACAGACCAATGGCACCGATGGATAGAATCGTATACCTTTCTTCCTGTAGAACCTCAGGGCGCTGGACGAGGGCCTCGCGGCCGCGGCGGCGGCGTCGGGGGTCGCGGGGCCCTGCTGTTGCTGCTGCTGGTCGGGCCCCTGATTCTGTTTGTCCCGGTGCAGGATGGCGCGGAGGCGGTCGGACCACTGGCGCACGGCCTCGGATGCGGCGCGGCCCTCGGGGCGGCGCCAGAGCCAGCGGCGGTCGACGGGCGCCACGCGGAGGCGGTTGCGGATCTGGGCCCCGACGGCGCGGGCCCCCTCCGCCCACGGCACCCCGCCGCCGGCCGCCATGGAGGGGTTGGCCATGGAGGAACGGTCAGCAGGCTAGGGTTTGCTCGGCCGCGGGTGTCGCTCAGCTCGGCTCAGCGGCGTCGGCGGGTTCCGATCCGCGACTTTGATAAACAAATCACAAGCGGAAGAAAGAAGGAGGCTCTTGGGGAGGACGAAAGGAATGTGGTGGCGGGGCCCGCGCGCAGTGGGTGGGAGGGGGCCCGGAAAATATCGTGGATTGAGGGGTGGGGCCTGACTGGTTGATGGGTTGGGGCCCGGTGGCAGCGGGAGAATGGTGGGTTTGGATTCCGATAAGGACGCCACCTCGGGGAGCGAGTCACGGTCCACGTCATCCGCGATGGGGACGTGGCTGGATGTGGCTGACCGCCTAGAAACTTCTTTTCTTTTATGAAACCTTGACCTTTTTTTTCAGTCATAATTCGGTCAAAGCGTGGTCAAAATTTGAATTTAAATTCAATACATGGTCCACTTCGGGGTACCTTTGTTAAAGCCTCAAAAGATGAGGGTTTTTTTTGTTGTGCTTTTGCGATAAAAACCCCAAAAGATGAGGGTTTTTTTTTTGTTGCATGAGTTCTTCTTTAGTTTGGGTATTGTGATATTCACTTTTTACTGTGCTCCGAATGCAAACACAAACCAAGAGACACTAAACTTGAACCACCACACAAGAACGTGCACACACATACCTGGAGTCCATGTCAGAAATTGTGGACGGGTCCACAGCTCGAATAAGCATGTTGCTTTTTGACAATTTGAAATGCACAAATAAGACAATAAGATGCTGACATACATGGACACCTGTCCCTCCGGTTCCGCCAAATATCTAATAGAATGAACTATATCATCACATCACAATAAAATTTGTCGAATCCCCTCCACGTAGAACTGACGAGCCAAAATTTGGACCATAACCTACTGTACAATAACACAATTTAAGCGTGTTTCCGAAGAGATATTGTCCAAATCAAATCAGAATCCGAAGTGACCGTTACAATCTCGTCCTCCACAATGTTTGATGTGCTCATTAATCCACCATACTTCATGCTGGTACTATCTGGAGAGAGAAATTCAGCAGGGCTATCAGATCATGTTGTTGCCATACAAAAATGAGGTTGCATTTTAGCTTAGATTCCTGTACCTAGGTTCCATCGCAGACCGGTGGTGGTGCTGCTGTTTGATGGCGCACCCATGGGGATCAGCCCGCAATGAGGACCCTCGATCGACCGCTCGATGCGGATCTCGTGACTGTGCGTCCTTGGGAGCAGGAAGATCGAGGAGTCGTCTGACAGGAGGATGATCCTGGTGTTTGAGAAGCGATACAGTACGTTGATGTTCCCCATCTCGTGATCGAACCTTCCTCCAAGCGCACCAAGAACAAGAATGCAAAGCTGCAGTTACACAAAACACAGTAACATCAGTAAAAAAGCTGGTGTTGCAAACACTGATCTGGAGTAAACACTGGTAACTGATCTGGTGTACATTAGAATTGTCTGGCCCAGGCAGATTTTTGGTGATGAACGATATGCACTTGTTCAAGTCTGTGGTGTCCTGATCATGTGAATCATCGATTATTTGGGTACCCTGCAATTGATCAAAGAAGGGTGTTGTCAATATATCATTTTGCTGTAAGTCACCAATCGTTCCTGTCCCAGTTTCAAGGCCTCATTGGTTAATCTTAAACCAGAAAAATCATCTATTGTACAGAATACTAATAATGCCCAGCGTTGACATTCATGTTGCCTCTCTCAAAAAGTAGTAAAGCAGGGCAAATCAAATGTACATAAACTTGGTTTACATTTACATTATCCCTGCTGCCACTCCACAACATTTCCAGGAAGAAACTTGAGGTTCACGGCTAGGGGTACAACTGATCATGCCAATTTAATCAACACTGAAATAGTACTTGCATTTACCAGGACAAACATACCAAAAATATTGGTACAGAAACAAAAGCCTACTAAAAAATACAATAAAACAAGGCATCGCTCCCTTCACAGGGATACAACTGGCCATGCCAATTTAATCAACACTGAAGTAGTACTTGCATTTACCAGGACAAGCATACCAAAAATACTGGTATAGAAACAAAAGCCTACTAAAAAATACAATAAAACAAGGCATCGCTCCCTTCCTGGTTTTCTAGGATAATTAGGACAACTTAATCAATGTAATTATTTCAGCAGTTTGATTTCACACAAGAAAATAGATTTCTTCCCCGCATTGGTGTCAGTAAGAGTCATCTAAACTTGTAGACATGAAGTTCTGATATTTTTATAGCCCATTATAGCTAACATCACACAACGGTCCAAAACAGAATCACAAACATATTCATGTGGACCAAGACGGCTAAAAGATGATACTATCTTTCTGCTTGTATTTTTGCTACGCATGATATCTTTCTCCCTTACATAATAGAAACTGCCCTGGACAGTTGCTGCATACAATATGATTTTTTGGTTCAGCTGTCAGCTTCAGCATCTCGTTTTCAGAAAGGTATGATGAAGGGAGTTTTAAATTAGTTACCAAACTGGAATAGTATTCCTTCACTTCTGGCCTTACAGAATCCATATCTCCTTCGATTGCGTCGGGCTTGTACCTGCAGGAAGGTAAGGAAAAATTAATGAGATCGTCACATACAAACAACCAGCAAAGAAATCTGTCTTAAACCTACCTCCCAACTACCAATAAATAGGTTTTTAAATCTCTTCCCAACTACTAGTAGTATTTGGCATGGGCGAACAACTAAATGTGTTCCATTGATGCAGTATAAACTATTTCAAATGTGATGCATACTATATCGCCGTGGTATGGTTTAATCTGCCAAGCCCTCTGGTGGCACCTTAGGCAAACTTAAGAACATTTTTCCTTCATATAAACAGCTCTTGAGCATTACATGGATAGATGACCCAAGCAGAGTTGAACATTGTAATATGTTTCAAAAAGAAGATAAAATGCCATCTCAAAAGAAAAATCATATGAAAATGTGTGTTAGGCATTTAAAAATGACAGAGACTACATCAGATGCAAAGACTGACAGTTCTTTAGCCGAAGTACTTGCTGCGTCTCGTCTCAAGAAAACTCTGAATTTGTGCTCGAGCACATGCGGGCAAGGCATATAAGGGGTAACTTGCAGTTTTTGACTAAACACACACCATACCAACTGTAGTCCTAGTACAATGTAAGTATTGCTAAAACAAACAAGGCAGATGCCGAGACGCGGCGTGCCAAAAAAGGTACATTGAGAAGCGAATTCAGAGTGAGTTTTTTTTTACAGCTATATGCGTTGGCATGCCAGCGTTCAGGCTTGCACGCAACAGCACAGGCATAGAAACCAAAAGGAATTTTTTGTTTACAGCTAGTATATCTCCGACGCATTCCAACAAGCACGTGATGGGCATTGATCCACGGAGAGGCAGAGTCAACTATGAACAGGTGGGAGGCGTAGGCACGCAGCTATCGGGGTAGAAAAAAACAAAAAAGAGGAAGGCGGAGAAGACTTTGATGGATCACCTGAGGCGGACCTCGTCGGGGTCCTCGGCCGGGAGCAGCTCCGGCATGCCGTCGAAGACCCGGTTGGCGCCGCCGTCCGCGCACACCCGCAGCTGCGCTGCTCAGACAACAGAGAGAGAGGGAGACGACACAAGCCGGGCGCGTCAAAACGTGTCCGCGAGGACGGAGAGCGAAGGCGGCGATAATGCCCACGGAAGAAAGGTGAGGCAGGGAGGGGCGCGCGTTGGTTGGTTGGTTACGTACCTCGGGTCCAGAGCAGGGGCGCGAAGCGCGGGAGGCGCTGGTTGAGGACGACGACGGCGTAGGAGACCGCGTTGTCGGCGTCGGTTGCGTCGGCCGGGGGATGAGGCGGGGACGGGAGGAGGAAGGAGGAGGAGTGGGTCATCGTGGGGAGCGGCGGCATGGCGAGGCCGTGGAGGTGGAGGTG
>NC_041384.1:689206642-689220747 GCF_002162155.2 Triticum dicoccoides
GTGGCGGGGAGGGCGGGTCGGGGTCGGTGGGGGGCTCTGGATTCTGGAACAGGGGAGAAGAGAAGAGGAGCGAAACGAAAGGAAAAGAGGTGGCGTAGGTCGCGTGGACAAAAGGAACGAAGGAGAGATGGTGTGGATGGCGCGTAGCCGGTCCTCTGGACTGGAGCCGTCCAATGCAGACCCTGATCCCCAAGCCAAACCTGGTACTTTTTTTTTTTGAAAGTAGCCAAACCTGGTACTAGTTGGTTGAGGAGGCCCGTTGGCCGCGTGCTCGCCCTGTTCAACCAAGGAAGGAAGGAAACGTACTCCGGAAGCAAAACCCATTTTACTTCTTCCCACAAGGACAAGGACCTCGAGGATTCAAACTACATGTTCTACTCAGCATGTGGTGACTTTCCGTATGGCTAATGCCGCTCTAGCCTCTCCTTCCCCTCCTCTCGCCATCTCCTCCAGATCTCATCCCTCCCCTTGATCCCCTTCCCTCTCCGGTCCTCTCCCCTTGCCATCCCCTCACTCTCCCTCCGCCTCTCCTTCACTCCTTTTCTTCTACCCTCCCCTAGCGTCTCTCAATCCTAGATCTTCTCTTATCTACGCTGCAGGTCTCCTCTTTTGCTGGTTCGTGATGGAAGGAAAAGAAAATCAAGGAGAAGAGCAGTCAGCTGATCCAGTGAAAGACATAGGAGAGAGAGCTCACCAATTTCGGTCTGCATCATATGCAGATTTGAGGATAGATGAGCAGGCTCAAAGATCCATGGCAGTCCCCTCGCTGGAATTTAACCTCCAAGCGCTCTTCATCAATGAGCCAGAGGTCGTTCGGATTAAGGCGGAGCAAGAAATTCAAGAACAAGGAGCAGATGCAGAGTTCAATGTTCTCATGACCCTTGCGTCTACAGGAGGACCTCCCCGGGTCCTTTCTTTACAGGCGGTGCAGCAGTCCATGGCTAGAGCGTGGAGAAATAATTATTATGGAATTTCACAGCTTTCAAAGTACATCTTCGTTGCCCATTTTCAATCACTTGAGGCTGTGATGTTTGTGATTACTCGGCAGCCATGGAGCATGGGATCAGACAACTTTTTGTTAGAATGGATGGATCCAGAGGATGAGAATAAAAGGATAGAGGATTATCAATTCAAAACAATCTACGTTACAGTCAGAGTTTATGGAATACCTAGAAAGTTTAGATCTAAAGCTATGCTATCCAGCATACTTGAGAGTATAGGTGAGATATCTGAATTCCATCCAATAAATCAAAGTATGATTTTAGCCAGGCAGGAATACATTTGGGGTACAATAAAAGTTCAGGTAAACAAGTCAGTCAGAGACAAGGTATGGGTCACTTTCAATACGGATTTATCAGCCTGGGCATATCTGTTTTACGAAAGAATAGGTAGAATTTGTACTTTTTGTGGTGTCATGTTTCACAGTGTGCAACATTGCAAGATCAGAAACAATATCCTTATGTCAAGGAGAAGAATTCAGATTTCACCAGAAGATATTGAGCCTAACAGATATGGAGAGTGGATGACAAATGCAGAGTTAATCCCTCAAAATTTAGTGCAGAATGCAGAGCACAATGCACATAATTTCTCTTCTTTTCGGAATCCGCAATTGGCAAGGTTACAACGTCAATTTGTTGAAGAGTCAAAGGGAAAAGGGAAAGCTGTTCACCAATCTTATCCATCTATACATGAGCCAAAGGAGATGTCCATTAGAAAGATCAATGAGCAATTCAGAAGGCTGGAATCAGGTCCCTCATTACAACCTACATGCAGCGGGTCTCCTTACAGGTTGCAAGATCGTGCTGGTCTTTCTCTTAATTCCACTCAGTGCTTGCAACAGAGTCAAAGTGGTGCATTACAAGCAGTGAATGTACTTGGTCAACAATTATCAGTTGTGGTTAATAAAGAAAAAGCATCTAGTCAGACAAATATTGAGGGTACCACACAAGTTGAAACCGGAAGAGCTCCACTTCACCCTATAAATTTTTCTGTTCCAGTGACCCAAGAGTTGCAACATGTTCCAGGCAGAGACCTCGGTTTTAATAACGCTCCAGGAGCCAATCCTTTTATTTCTCATGATTCACCTCCTGTTACTGTTAGATCCAGTCCCAAAAGGCCGGGGGATTCAATTCTTGGAGCGCCTCCACCCCCAGCTAAAAAACAGCCTCTATCCTATGAGTTGCAAGGAGATGAGCAGCCAGATGTATCGACTGTTATTGCAACTGAGGGCATCCCCATGCTTCAGGATGGACAGGGTTCAGGCTTACTTGGTGCTCCACCTGTTGGATTACCTCTTATTGGCCAAGCATCTTCACTGGGTGCTTTGGGTGCCACAATAGCTGCGACTTGCATCAGCGATGTTGTTCCTACAGGGCAGCCAGTTTCTGAAGGAGCTGCGGTTTCTCTCACTGCCTCCCTTCCCAGACCTATTGAAGCTGAGAGGAGCCAGAATAGACAAAAAAGTAGTCGTTGGGACATTCCTCCTGCGAAGGGATCTGGGGATACACGTTCCCATCTCCATGAGTCTCTTCGCCCTCGGCCTACTACTTACCTTCCGAAGCGTCACCATGGTGCCCATTATATGAGTAATACTCATTGCCTGCGTAGAAACAGGGGTATACCTGTTAAAGACAGGGATTTCACCTCCTCTGCTTATATGACTGCATCACCTCTGCAGTTTGCTGAAGAGACTGGAGCTAGTTATGAGCCGTGGCCCATTAGCACGTCTTCCCCGACAAATAGTGCGGGCACAGTCTATTCTCATCAAGCTGCATCGGAAACACACAGTGACTCTAAAACCGTTAGCAAAGGAAATACTCTGGATCACACACAAGTTCAAGGTGGAGACACTATGGAAGTTGATCGTCACTTAGATCAGACCATAAACTGTGCTATGGATCGGGCAGCGGCGCATGGCCCTAACGCGCCTCGGGTGCCATGAAAGCCATTGCTTGGAATTGCCGAGGTATGGGCCGGGGCCTTGGCAATGATCGTATGATGTTCCTGGCCAATCTCATCCGCTCCACTAAAGCTCAGGTAATTTTTATTTCTGAAATTAAATCTTCTAAAGTTGGTTCTCGAGATCTTGTCAATCGTTTTGACATTTCTGATAGCATTGTAGTTCCTTCGCGAGGGTCGTCGGGAGGCCTTTGGCTGATGTGGACAGATGAGCTCAAGGTTTCTGTTTATAGCGCTTCGTTCCATGCTATCCTAGCGAATGTAGTTCATGTAGCTTCAGGTGTAGAGTTTTGTTTGGTCTGTATATATGGTGATCCTTATCATCGCCAGACTACTGTCATATGGAATCAGGTGGCCACTTTTGTGTATGATAACCTAGGCAAGTCGATGATCTGTATGGGTGACATGAATGATATCCTGTATGATATAGATAAATGCAATGCTAGTGTGAATTATTATCGGTTGTCTTCCTTTCGTTCTTTGATTAAAAATTGTGGTTTCTTTGACATTGGTTATAGTGGGCCGGCTTACACTTGGCGTAATAGGCAGCACACGTCTAACCCTATCTATCAACGTTTAGATCGCTGTTTGGTCAATCCTGATTGGTGTGCTTTTTACCCAAATACTAAAGTGCTTAATCTTCCTGTCATTTTAAGTGATCATGCTCCTATTCTCATATCTACTGATGGACAGTTCTCTAAGCCAAAACAGTCTTTCAAATTTGAAAACTGGTGGCTTCTTGAGAAGGACTTCCATGCTCATGCCAAGGCAGTCTGGAACAGTACCAGGACAACCTCTTTTTCTGCCAAAACTTTTTGTCTTGCAGGATCTTTAAAGAGGTTGTGTAAAAAGAAAAAGCCTATTCAGGAAGAATTAAAAGAATTGGAAGGTCAAATCAATCAGATCCAGTTAAAGCCTCTTCATCAGCAGGATCATGTACTAGAGAACTCCCTTACAATCAGGTATGAGCACAACCTTTCTAAACTTAATCAGTACTACAAGCAAAGGGCGAAGAAAAACTGGGCTATAGGTGGGGATAGAAACACTAGGTTTTTCCAGCAAGCTGTTCTTAAAAGACGAAGAAGAAACACTATTTTTTCCATCAAAGACGAGTATGATGTAGTTCATTTTAAACCAAGTCAAATTGCTAATACCTTTGTCAACTACTTCAGATTCATCTTTGCCTCTCCTAACATTAATATGGGCAGGCCTTATATTGAGACACATCCACTTCTTCATCAAGAGGACCCCACTTACTCAATCCCATATAAGAATGAAATATTGCAGATTCTCAAGGATATGAAGCTAAATGCATCACCAGGACCAGATGGTTTCAACGTGGAATTTTACCTTGCAACATGGGATTGGATTGGAGATGATGTCACCAACTTGGTAACCAATTTCTATCATACAGGTATATTACCTCCTCACATTAGTGACACTAATATTGCTCTCATCCCTCAAAAGTTGGTTCCTCAAGTTCCTACTGATTATCGTCCAATCAGCCTTTGTAATGTTATTTATAAGATCATTGCTAAATCTTTGGCTAATAGGCTCAAACCGCACCTGCCTGATTACATTGAACCAACTCAGCAAGCTTTCATTGAGGGGCGTAGAATTAGCGATAACATCATCATTGCTCAAGAAATTACTCATACATTTGTTCTTAAATCCTGGAAACAACAAGCTTTCATGCTTAAGATTGATCTTGCTAAGGCTTTTGATCGTATTGAATGGAATTTTATTGTCTCTGCTCTTGCTCGTAAAGGTTTGCATGCTCATTTTATCAATCTTATTTATGCTTGCATTTCCTCTCCCAGTTTTTCTGTCATCATTAATGGTCAACCTACTCAGAAATTTAAAAGCAGCAGAGGCATTAGGCAGGGATGTTCCCTTTCTCCTTATCTTTTCGTGCTTGCTATTAATGAACTTTCTCTTGCGCTTAATGAGGCCATGGCTAATAACCACTTACATGGTATTTTGCTTGGTACAAATTGCCCCCCTATCCACTCTTTACTCTTTGCAGATGATCTTTTGGTCTGTGGTCAAGCAAGCATTCGGGAGGCTCAAATGATGGCTCAGATTATTCAACATTTTTGTGATCAATCAGGTCAAACTCCTAACTGGTCCAAGTCGGCTATTCTTTTTAGTGCATATGTCAATCAATCAACTATTGCTGATATCAGGAGCATCTTTCCTGTTAGTTCCATGGATGAGAGTTTTAATCACCTGGGCCACCCGTTAATCCTTCCATCCAAGAATAGGGTTGTAGCTTACAATTTTGTTCTTGATAAATTTAAGGCTAAGCTTCCTTCTTATAAAGCTAACATGCTTTCACATGCGGCGAGACTTGAGCTTATTCGAGCTGTTTTCTCTGCCATTCCTGTTTATTACATGTCCAATATTTTATTCACCAAAAAATTTATTGCTAAACTTACGTCTATTATTAGAACTTTTTGGTGGACAGGAATCAGGGAGGACAATTCCAAGGGACTTTGCCTAAGAGCTTGGAAAGATATTTGCACTTCTAAGAAAGAAGGAGGGCTAGGAATTAGAAACCTTCATGCCATGAACCAAGGCCTCATCCTTGCCTCGGCTTGGAGACTTGCAAACAATCCAAACTCACATTTACATCTTGTTCTCAAATCGAAATATTTTTCAGATACCTCCATTTGGGCTGCCTCGTCCAACACTCCTAAGTCAGCTTTTTGGTCATCCATTCTCAAAATGCTACCTAAACTTAAGAACCATTCTTTCTACCACATCACTCAAGGGAACATCTCCATTTGGAGCACTCCTTGGTGCTCAGCTTGGACTGATATTCACAATCATCTCATTATCCAACCTACTGGCTACATCTATCCTGCACAAGTGAGAGATCTTTGGCTCCCAGGGCATAAAACTTGGAACATCAGCTTAATTCATTCTCTTTTTCAGGAGCCGACGGCATCTATTATTACTCAGACTACCATCATTCCGGATGACTGTCCAGACATTCTTTGCTGGGATCTTACTCCTAATGGTAAATGTAACTCTAAATCCACTTACAAGTTGTCTTTGCAGGATATTCAAAGGCAGCCAAGAAACCAACCTTCGCAGGTCTCCCTACAGGTTAAACAGCTTCTTAAGCAGGTTTGGAAGCAAAAACTGATGGCACCCAGAGTTCAAACTTTTGCCTGGAGGTTACTTCGGAAAGCTCTTCCAACAGGTTTGAGAGCTAGTCGATTTTCATCTCATATTTCTAAACAATGTTGTCGTTGTGATCTTGAAGAGGATGACTTGCATCTCTTTTTTCGTTGCACTTTTGCGAGAGCATCTTGGTTTGCTCATCCTTGGTACATCAGAAGTGATCTTCTAACTGAGAATCATCTTTCTATGCAAAGTGTTATTCATGTTCTGCTCAATATGAATTACCCCTATGCATCTATATCTAACATTTTCAATTTCCTTTGGTGCATATGGAAATCTAGAAATGATTGCTTATTTGCTAGAAAAATGCCTCTTCCTCATCAGGTACACATTGCTGCTTCAGCTTTGGCTGAACACAATAATTACTTACAGAATTCAGTCCATGATGGTAAGCAAACTGATCAGCTTCTTACCTCTCATAATATAAGTACCTTACCTCAACAAGGCTGCACTGTTAGGACGGATCTTCTCATTTCAGGAGCTAAAATTTATTCTGATGCCGCTTTCAACTGTTCGAAGATTCCAGGACTTGTACATGGAACAACAGCTACTGGAGTTGGAGTGTTTCTCTGTTTTTTGCAGGATCAAGCTGAGGTCAATGTGCAAATTCAAGCTTCCACCCAAAGCACAAGCACGCCTCTTCAAGCTGAAGCCCTTGCTTTTCTTCTTGCAGCTCAAATTGCTCACAGGCTTCACATTAATAGGCCTACTTTCCTCACTGATTGTCTCTCCTTGGCAAAAGCGGCAGCGAAAAGAAGTGTTTTGGCTGATTCTACCCCTTGGTCCATCAGGAAATATCTTGCTGAATTTTTCTCTCTTACTAAAGATCTCCAAGCGCAGGTGTTTCATATATCAAGACAGATTAATGGCATAGCTCACAATGTGGCTCATCGGGTTCTTAGATGTTCTATAGAACCTGACATTAGTTGTTTTGCTTCAGCTCATTCACATAGGACATGCCCTGTAGTTTCCCTCCTTTCCAATATCAATTTTCAGGGCTATGTACTTCACGCTGTAAGATGTTATTGAGCTGAATAAAAGTGTTGGCGCTTGTGCGCCTTTCTCTGTTAAAAAAAAACATACTCCGAGACGCGCCGGCCAGCCAACTGCGGCTGACTGACGACAAGGGCGCACGCGTTGGCGTGTGGACCATACCATACGATAAGTACTCTCTCCGTTTCTTTTTAATCCGCATATAAGATTTGGTCAAAGTCAAACTACACAAAGTTTGATCCGCAAATTTATATAAAAAAATAGGAGCATCTACAATGCTAAAACTATATAGTATGAAAATATGTTTCATGGTGCATCTGATAATATTGATTTCATATTTGTGAATGTTTATATTTTTTTTATTATAAAGTTAGTCAAACTCTACAAAGCTTGACTTTGACCAAACCTTATATGCGGACTAAAAAGAAACGGAGGGAGTACAATGCACTCGGAGAGCGTCTACAGCTGGACCTACCTAATCCGGCCCCCTAAACAATGACTGGTCACCCCTCAAATGTCTACGTCCCACAGCCGGATACGTCCTTAGCAAACTCTCCGCCCTACTGCTCCACCGCTTCCTCCGCTTGGGTGGCCTCAAACTCCCCTAGTGCATCGGCCATGCTGAATCTGGCTTCGGCAACCGGAAGCGCCGGCTCCTCCTCCTCCTCCTCCTCCTATTTCTCCTACTTCATCACGCGTTTGGCGCCTGCTCCTCCTCTTCCTTCTCCTGCTCCGAAGAGTCCGGAGGCAGGTCAGTCGGCCACAAACCGAGCGACGCACCGTGCCCGGATCTCCTCTATGAGCAGCCGGTGCTCCGGAGTGGGCATAGCGTAGGTGGTCATCCTCTGTCGGGGCATAGCTACGAACGGCGAATGAATGGGTGGGTGGTGGCGCGAAGGGGAGGGAAATGGATGCGGCTAGGGTTGGGAGCCATCATCTGGCTTAGATAGCTGGACTTGGAGCCTCAGGCGACGAGCCGGAGTAACACCATGAAAGCGTCTGCACCGGCCGTCGGACCGATGGGTTACCGAGTGGGTTATCCAGCCCATATCCACCTCAGATGTGGGCTGGATATGAGAGGTGTCGGTCAGCACGGGAGTTTAGGGCCAGATGAGGAGCCCGCCTGGGTCGGTATTTTTTGACCGATTGGTGATCGGGACCTCCGCTTGGGAGCCCGACTATGCCCGACTATATATACTGTAACATGGCAAAAATGCGGTCAAGTGTGCAATTTACTTTGTAGATAATAATCGGCCTACATTATGCGTATTCTTCTTTTTCTAGGAAGGATGTGTAGAAATGGAGCATGTGAGCTCGAGCTCAAAGAGCTCGGATGAACAGTAAAACTAGAAAAAAAATTTAGTTAAAAATAAAAGGTTCTGGTTTTTTGGCAAGTAGCATTGGTGCTTTTTCTACATGCATGCAAATTTTCAGGCTGAAATCACATTCGTGGTGGTGTGGGTAAAAAAACAAAATTGATGCTCTAAAAAAAAGAGTATTTGGAAGTGTTTTGAAGCATCAATTTTCTTTTGTCTACACCTCCAAAAATGTGATTGCATTGCGAAATTTTCGTTTTGCATGGGTGTAGAAAAAACTTCAGTATTTGTTGCCAAAAAAAATCAAAAAATTGTGAATTATTTTACTAATTTTTTCGAATTTACTATTCACTCAAGATTCTGTGAGCTCAAGCGCACAATAGCACTTTTAGGGATGTGCTTCTTTCTTTTATTGATATATATACACCATAATCTCTTGCAGAGTCTCTTTGGTTCACAGATATTTCAAAACATAGAAGTACGAAAAATATAGGGTGGAAGTGGCAATGCCCACTTAAATCATATACAGAATTAGCAAACCATAGGATGGAAATGGCAACGCCCGGTTAAAAATCCTATAGAATCAGCAAACCATGGGAATTTGGACTAGACGGTGTTTGATGATGCTGGAAAAACAAAGGAATGGTAAGAAGTTTTGAATGGATGAAAAAATTCCTTCAAAATAGGGTGCAAAGCAATCATTTGGATCTTCTCATGATGATTCCAATTCTATGAATCAAAGCATCCTAATGTACTATACCAGGAAATTCCTTTGCATCAAAACAGCCATTAAAAGGTCGTTGATCGATCGAGATGCGGCCGTCCTATTTGTGTTGATCGATCGAGAAGCGGCCATCAAAACACCAGGTACTACTTGTGTGTTTATACATACGGTCGAGAGAGCACATCATGCGCCCTGCCAACTCCACAACAATCGACAAGCCACCACCGTATCCAATTCATGCATTAAACAGGCAGGATCAGCCATACATGTACTACTACCACTGTCACTCCCGGAATAGATAGGCAAGACACCGCTGGTTCATGGATGGTTAATACATACAGATTACATACTAACGCTACCTACATACATAAATATTTACATCAGGGATGGATCGGATCGCCAATGAGCACCCAGGCAAGGGACAACCTTGGCCCTAGATCTTTCTCTGCCAAAGACACCAAAGTCTCTACATTTCCTACTAGTAACTACACTACACCCAAGGGGTTGTTGCATCAGAAGGTGGGTAGGGGTGGGGGTGGGGTGATCAACAATAGCAATAGCAATAGACCATACTTCAGGGGTTGTTACTTCTTTGCTGGGACCCAGCCCCCCGCGATACCTCGTCTCAGTCGGCCTTAACACAACCTGCAGAGACCGCCAAGGCCAACATCTGAACGGTCAGTCGCTTCCGGTGGGTGATGCTTGCGATAGCAAACAACAATATCATGCAAACCATGCTTGCGGCTAGTCGGTTTAGGTAAATGGGGGGATTGAATGCTATAAAAAAAGCACATACCTAGTTGGCTAGAATTTAAATCGCTTGATGCAGGAAGATGGGCCTTCTCACTTGCGCCGTCACCATCCAGTGAACCTTCCTCCTTTCTTGGGCCAGATGGTTTCGAGTTCATCTTCTGGACCTCCTCCTTGGTGTAAATGCATATCTTGCGCACTATGCTGCAGAATTCCCTGCTCACAGAATGATGCGATATTAGCACTAGGAAGGGAAGTTCTGCTAAGCAAGCACCAAGACAGAGACTCACTCCCATGGATCGTCTCCCACGAGCATCATGTCACCCTCATTGTCAGTATAGACGATCTGCCAATTTTTGTTCGAGGACATCAGTTCGCCATCAAATTCAAACATCTTGTCTAGCTCAGCTGTGAGTTCATCATAGTCAACGAACTTTGAGAGATCCACTGATCTACCAAGTGCAACACCTTGCTTATGAACCTGCAAAACCATGGACGATACATATATCATTATCAGACAAGGTTATGCGATACGACCCCATGATAATATGTGCATAGTGTTCGCATGCATAGATAAAATAGTGTTGCTCATAACAATACAAGCGGACAGAGACATATAATCCCTAATATCAGTCAGCCTGAAACATACACATACTCAAGCATTTGTTCACATGAGGTGGGAATTCAAATGTTTTCGGCAAACAAATTCGGACTATTTAATATTATTAGCAACATGAGGGCAAACAAACATTTCCACAACTAGCTAATGAACGGATAATTTATTGTCGACTGACAGCAGAAACTGAACAAAAGTAAGAAAATGCCACAGGAACATTTTAACATCAAATAAGACTTGCAGCTGGCATGAACATAAGAGAAAACAAGACTCTACCTTTGTGCAACTCCTTGTGGAAGCACCATGGGACTTGCTTTGGACGTCTTTTGAACTCTGCGGACATTGCTGCGTGTTTTTCTCATTCTCAGTCGTTCCAGCAATGCTTAAGGACACCTCAGGAGAACAATCAGTTTGCAAATGATCTAATGATACAGATGGTTGAGTTTGTAGCACAGGCTCATGCGTTCCATCCATTGGGGAGTTCAAATGGTTAAAACCAGCACTGGCAGTATCAACTTTAAACCCAAAGATCTTGAAATCACTGCCTTCTGTTGTTTTCTCCAGCTCAATAGGAGCTATTGATGCGTGAGGCCTGATCACTCGTGGCTGTTCTGCCCGGGAGAACTGCGGACTTAACCAGTTTGATTGGTGTTCTGTAAATCTGAAGTCTTGTGCTTGATCTCTTGAATTACCGTATGCAGTGCTCGGCCCATTCCAGAAATGCAACTCATTGTTCTCTGTGTGCATCTTTCTACTTGATTCAACAGTCAAGGAAGGTTGCTGATGCATAAATAAGTATGGATCTGCGTATTGACGAGCATAACTGTGGTCCTGAAACTGGTTCTTGAATGAACTAAGACGATTTGGAGCCTCGTCAAAGGTTGTCTGCATGAAGAAGCCTAGGGAATCACCAAAAGGTTGAGCACCAGAACTGGCGTCCTTAAAGTCAGTTTCACGCCTTCCCAACTGAATCGAATTATGCACAGAGGGCCTCTGCTGAAACGTTAGTGAGTTGTTTTTTCCAATGTTGGGTGGTGGGGGTGGTGACCACATCATAGGCTTCTGAACAGTGGCATCAAAGTCATTAATTTCAGTTAGCTTATTGCTCCTCTGTTCTTGACCTGGCAGGGCAGTGTTATTTTGATTTCGTTGTGCTTGAGCACAATCCATATCAGCCCTAGTTGCACCTGCAAATGGCAGCAGCATTTCAAGAGTCAGATATGGAACGTATATTTATTTCACCAAGCTTCCAGTAAGACTAACAATGATCACCTTCTTTTGTACGAACAGACGATTCAGGAGAAGCTGGAGGAACATTTGGTCTAGATCGTTTGGGCCGAGAAAGAGGAAGCGGGTTAACAGGAGGTGATGAGGCAGGCTCTATTTCCCAAGGAGAGACTCTATCTGGCCGTGGAATAGTTGACGACTCATCCCAACGCACCTAAGTAGAAGCAGCAATCGTCAATAAGCATGAGACTCTTCCGGTCGTATACAAAAAAAAACAGTGACCAACCAGTTACCTTAAGGGATCTCCAGCTTGATTCCGGCCACAATTGATCAAGATTATCACTGCCCACTATGGTACCAGTAAACCTACATGACAAACGGGACAACAGATTACAAATGATGACTTAGTGCTGTCAGGGGATAATGCAAACAAAACCAACTTTGTAGGGAAAGCAAATACAGTACAACAGTTACCTCTGCTCTGGTGCCTCTTCCCCTTCAAACCTCATCTTGAACCTCGTCCCAATAGAATAAATGTTCTTAACAGACTCCATATATTTATCATATGGTATAATGAACTCAGAACGGCTTGTCCTAAAATCGACACGGTGATTAGACAAGGGTAAGTAATCAGAATGAGACAGTGAAAACGAATAAATAGATAAAAATAAAGCAGTATGATTGCCAAAGAGATGTTGATATACCTGGGTTTGTAGTAGACAGTGAACATGGTTTTTGTGTTGATAGCATGCCATGCAGTTGCAAGGACTCCAAGGTGCATACTATGACTAGATATGACCGAAGAAGCTATGTTGGAAAGCTGTCTCATAGCCCGCCTCACACCAACACGAAGCTCGCCGCTCTCTCCTCTGCATGGAGCAGAACAGAATTAGTAACGAACTGGGAATTGGTATGCTTGGGGGAAAGGAAACAACAGCAGACCTGAGGAAAATGAAGGCGTCCCCAGCGACAAGCCTTTTGGAACTGACAAAGACGCTCCAGCCGCTCTGAAGGAGATGCCTCCTAGGTTGCCCTGTTGATTTGCAGTAAGTTGACACAATTATTATTGATCGCTATCAGCATCAACTACAAGATAACCATTCTCCAAATTGTAGACAGGTTTAATATGTATTGCATTGTCGGTCATAACTAAGCTCCTACAACAAAATGGTCTGCTGAATTTGTCAGCTTCAGATCACACTGGCATATATACATGGTGATGTCAAACTGCTAAATATCGCGGTAAGGCAAGGAACACATAGTTACCGCGGAAAATGTGGCGGAAGCGCCACTCCATGCCATGAAGATCCTTTGCCACAAGCTCTTGTGTGGGAGGAGACTGCGTCATATCCTGCCAAACAGATCAGGTCAGCGAATGGCACAAACCGACGGCAAGCCATACATCCTTATAACTTTAATTGTGGAATGCAGACATACCAGGGGAGGGAGGCACTCATCAGCGTGGCGGCGCAGCACGGAGAAGCCGCCATGTGTGCTGGTGTCGGACGCAGTGAGCGTCTTGCAGAAGGACCTCACGGCCGGCCGGGCAGGCGTGGCGCCTCCTGTTGCAGGGCTCGACTTGTCCGTCGTCGCCTCACTTTGCTGAAAAATACATGTCGCGACGAAATGAACACCCTCGAGCAGAAGAAAAGGGGATCCCCAAAACATTCATTTCGGCGGGAGGGATTGAGGGAAGGGCTTACTTCCGGCTCCGGCATGAGCATGACCTGCGCGTAGACCTCGTCCGTGTCCGCCTCCGCCTGCCAAAAAATAATCGACAGAAAAAGTGAGGCAACCGAATCGAATTTCGGAGCAGGGCAAGCGGATGTGGAAATTGGGCGGAATTGAGCGCGGGAAGCGGGCGGGGTGCGAAATTGGGCGGGCACCTTGAGCTCGACGTTGAGGACGCGGCAGAGCAGCTTGGAGGGCAGATCGTAGAGGCGCATCTGGTTGGCGGCGACCTGGTTCATGGAGGCCTCCACCTGAAATGAAAAAGCCAAAACCCAAAGCGGAAGAGCGAAATTCAGCGCGCGAACCGCGGAGCAGCGACCTTCCCGCGCCGAATCGCGGGAGGGGAGATGGGGGGAACAAGGAGGGGGGCGGCGGGCGGACCTGCTCGATGTGGCCCTGCGGGAAGTAGTAGACCATGTCCCCGACGCGCGGCACGGTGACGAGCGGGCCGGCGCAGGCGTGCCAGAGCTCGTCGTACAGCGGATCCCCTGCTCCGCCAAACCCACGAGACATCAGGCACGAGGAGGAGGAGGAGACTCAGGGGGACGAAAGGGGGCCAGATCTGCGCGCGCGTACCTGTGGAGGCGCCCTGCGGGGGCGG
>NC_041384.1:689220973-689223844 GCF_002162155.2 Triticum dicoccoides
GGGGTCGCGGCAGCGGCGGCGCGGGGAGAAACCCTAGCGCGGGGTCGAGGAGGGAGAGGGGAGTGGGGGGAGGGAGCGGCAGCGTCAGTAGAAGAGAAATGTGGGGGTGGGGAGGGGGGGAGGAGGAGGACGGGAAGGATGGGGGCTGATTAATTTGGTGGTGGTCTCTTGGTAGGGAGTAGGGGAGTGAATCAGACACTGACACGCACACGGAAAGAGGGAGGGCGACGCCGACAGCCGCACGCGCCTCGTGACACACCGCCCCCGACAGCCCCCAAGCCGCGGGGCCCTCCCTGTCCCCCCCGAGTAGCGCACCCGGTATAATATTTCCGATCGCCTGTCCCTCTCCCAGCTCACCGCGTCCTACCACATGGTTGTTCCCTCCAATTATTTACCTTCCGAGTGGTGATTTTTTTTTTCTTGTTTAGGCTAGTCATAGTGAAGTAACTTAGCTAGTAACATAACACACTTCGAAAAAATTCTGCTTAGGGCATCTCCAACAGTTGTGAGATGGGTGTTGGTAAATTTGTCATCTACTCCCTGCGTCCGGGTTTATTAGGCCTCTCAGCATCACAAGCATGTCCCTTTTTATAAGGCCTCGTTTTGGAAAGGTGCATGCATGCAACCATTTCATTGGTTGCATTGAAAGTCATTGTTGTTGGTGCCATGTCTGGGAAATTAATACACTTCATGCGTGTTTTTCATTGGCTGCATGCATGTGAGAGAGTGCATTGGGAGTGAAATGGAAGAATTTAATGTGCGCAAATTACTACACATCTTGGTCTAAGAGAAGTTGTCTTTAGGCCTAATAAACCCGGACGGAGGAAGTAGGACATAGTGATGATGTGGCATGTATTAAATGTGGAGAGAGATTAAAGTTGTACTATGTAGATTAACCAACAACCTTTGCACAAGCTCCAAGGTGAAATAGAGAGCAATCATATTTATTGTCTCACCATCTATTGGATAGCTTACATACAACCCATTGAAGTAGTTGTATTATAGCTTATTGGTTGATGACATGGACATTTTATCAATAAGACTAACATACAACCTGTTGGAGATGCCCTTATGTAGCAAATAATTATGGCGGCTGCTAGGTGTAAGCCGGCTGATCTTAGAAAAGATCAGCCGCCTGCGCAGCCGTCTGATTTAGGTGTAGGTGGTCGTTAGATCATAGGCTCCCAACAACGCGTCTTCCTCTTCTTCCTTTGTATTCTTCTCTCGCAGTGCTCAGTTGTTGGAAGCAGCAGCTCCTCCTCAGCAGGCAATGAAGCGCTGCCGTTTGCCAGAGTCTCGTCTGGTCGCAGCAACCCCGCCATCGGCCACAGACGATGTTCTGACGCAACACTGGCCGCCCGGCGATGCTCCAATGCAGCACCGGAGCCTCGACAAATGCTTCATCGCAGCACCGGCGAACCCGAGGATGCTTCGCCGCAGCTCCGGCGCCTCGGCAATGTTTCATCGCAGCACCGGCGCCTCGATAATGCTTCATCGCAGCACCAGCGAACCCGACGATGCTTCGTCACAGCTCCGGCGCCTCGAATATGTTTCATCGTAGCACCGGCGAACCCAACGATGCTTGGTCGCAGCTCCGGCGCCTCGGCAATACTTCATCGCAGCACCGGTGAACCCGAGGACCGGCGCCTCGGCAATGTTTCATCGCAGCATCGCCGCCTCGACAATGCTTCATCGCAGCACCAGCGAACCCGAGCTTCGTCGCAGCTCCGGCGCCTCGGATATGTTTCATTGTAGCACCGGCGAACCCGACGATGCTTGGTCGCAGCTCCGGCGCCTCGGCAATACTGCATCGCAGCACCGACGAACCCGACGATGCTTTGTCGCTGCTCCGGCGCCTCAGCAATGCTTCATCGCAGCACCGGCAAACCCAACGATGCTTCGTCGCTGCTCCGGCTCCTCGGCAGCACGCAGCAACGACGGATGCAGCGACAACACATGGCAGCGACGGCGGGGATGCTGCTATGCAGCACGCGGTGGCAGCGACGGATCCAGAGATAGCATGCGACGGCGACAGCGGATGCAACGACAGCACGCGGCAATGATGGCGGATGCAGCAACAGCACCCTGCGGGGATGGCACATGCTCGTATGCAGCATGCGAGCGACGACGGAAACTTGCTACGATGCAGCGGCGGCGACGGCGCATGCTGCGATGCAGCGACGACGATGGATGCAACGACAGCACGCGGCGCCGGCAATGGCGCGGTTCCAACGGCGAATGCTGCGTTGGAGCATCGTGTGTGGACAGTGTGGTAGTGCTGGTGGCTGCGGATGGGAAGCAGCCATCGCTGCCATGCACTTGGAGAAAGAGCAGAGCAGTTTGAGAAGATGAGCGGCTCACATGCTCGCGTCAAAGGATAAGGTTGAGGCGGCTTGCGTGTGTCCATGGGAAAGAGAAGCGTGTGTACCGCACGATGAGCTCAATCGGATGGCTTGGGACGCGGCTTACCCAACGCAAAAATCAGTCGGTTTACACAAAGAGTTTTCCATAATTAATGAGAGGTGATAACATAATATGTTACTGTAACATAACGCTTTTCAAGACAAGATAAGTCTACGAGTTAATAAATGAAGCCATCTATGATACTATTAGTATGTTACTTTGCATTATGAAGGTAGTAACTTAGACTAGTGTTATATGCATGACACTAGTCTAAGTTACTCCCCACTATGACCAGCCTTACCTGGGCAACGCGGTGAACGTCTTGCTACAAGATATAATTTCTTGGAACTGAGGTTTAGTAGGCGCTGATCGAATGATGTGAAGGGCCTTCATCGAGGCCACCCGGCGTACTAAGAGTCATCACAACGGAGCGTCTTACGGTTGCGAGAGAAATTCCTCGTTTTCGAC
>NC_041384.1:689223919-689224673 GCF_002162155.2 Triticum dicoccoides
CCGACGCTCATATTATAGGGAAAAGAATGTATGGGTGAGCGGTTTTGAGATTCAAGGAGTTTCGGTATATAGAACAGAAAGATTCAACTAAGAAGCCAAGATGGTTTCAACATTTCGGAGTGAGCTTTTTCATAAATGTGAGAAATGTTGGGAGAACTTTCAGAGACTTTGGAGATGGGTTTTGAAATGATTGGCCCAACTTTCATAGGTATGATTAAAAAAGCTTAAGAAATAATTCAACGACGTTTTTAAATATCCAGCAAATAAAACTTTTGAAGTCTTCGGCCTGACTTTTAGACCATCCTCGAAAGAATTTGGGAAACTGAAGAACATGACCTTCGAAATTGTTGTGTGGTGAAGGCAGCACTCCAAATGGTGCCACACCTCACTGCCACCAAATCTGGCAGCCATATGGACCTCGTGGGTGCTCGGATCCAGCCATAGCCCTCTCGGAGGTGCTAGGATCCAAATGACATGGACAACGCTGCACATGGTGTCCCGCCTTGCCACCTCTGAATTGGCAGCTATATGGACCATGTCAGTACTCAAATCCGATCGAGCCCTTTCAGCGATGCCGAGAAACAAATGGCTCGCATGGAGTGTTGCTTGACAAAGGAAGTGATCCACTTGGTGCCTCACCTTACCACCACCAAACCTGGCAACCATATGGACCCCGTCGGTGCTCGGATCCAGCCATAGCCATCTCGACGGTGCTAGGATCTAAATGGCATGGACAGCGTTGCACATGGTGTCC
>NC_041384.1:689225688-689285267 GCF_002162155.2 Triticum dicoccoides
GATCGACCCCTTTCAGCGATGCCAAGATACAGATGGTTGGCATGGAGTATTGCTTGATAAAGGAAGTGCTCCACTTGGCGCCTCACCTTACCACCACCAATCATGGCAACCATATGGACCTCAGCGGTGCTCAAATCCAGCCATAGCCCTCTCGGAGGAGCTAGGATCCAAATGACATGGACAACGCTCCACATGGTGTCCCACCTTGCCACCTCTGAATTGGCAGCTACATGGACCTTGTCAGTACTCGAATCCGATCGAGCCCTTTCAGCGATCACTACTGCAGGATGCTGCTAACACGACACTACGATCAGAGACCCTTCGAGAAAATGTGTGTGATACACTAATCACAAACGGTGATGTATGGAAACCGTCAGAAATGTATAAAACGTTTGTGATGACAGATGCATCAAACACGGTTCAGGTTTTATTTGCGTGTGCGATGAAGGGCATATGGTTCAGTTCAATTAACTGTTTACGATGAGGAGGAACAAAAGAAACGGGCAGCCAGATGAAGGCGTGTGCGATACACAGCGTACGGTTCACTCGGATGAACTGTTCGTGACTAGGCAACACAAAAGAAACGGACAGCCGGATGAAGGTGTGTGCGATATACAGCATACGGTTCACCCGGATAAACTGTTTATGATTAGGCAACACAAAAGAAACGGTCAGCCAAATCAAGGTGTGTGCGATACATGCATGCGGTTCACTCGGCCCTTGTCGTCAGTGTGTGACCTCTGTGGCAACCGTCCGCTCTCCAGGCGCATCTTCGTGTACCATGGCAACCGTCCACCGCCTCTTCACCTTTCCCTCTCGATTTGAAACTGCTGTCGCACGCTCTTCCTCCCTCCATTTGCCTTCACCCTTCCTTCTGCCATTGTTCGATCATCTTCTCCATGGATGGAACAGGCTGGAAACGACCTTGTTATTCTTGCCCCGATCTGAAAGATGACCTGGTGGAGGAACTCATTGATCGGTGCGACGTCATCACCTCGGCTAGCATGGCAGGTTCGTTCAAGGCCATTTTTGACTCAACTAATAACATCATTAAAAGGAACCCAAGGGTCCAGGAGCGGTTTGATCTCCCCTATCTTCTTCGTCGTGACCCCGCTGACTGGCGCGGGGACGAGGGAAGCCTCGCCTTGTGCAAGTTGATGCCGCTTGATACTGATACATATGATGTTAAGATGCCATCGCTTGAGGGCAAGGCTTGGGCAGGCGCAAATGGAGATTGCTTTGTTTATATTGGGTATAATTGCGAGTGGGAACTTGTGAATGTGTACACTCATCACCGGGTTCCACTTCCAAAAATCTTAGGCCGTCGTTTACGTGAGTTCAAATACGATCATGGTGACCGTCGTCTACGGGAGATAGCAATTTGTCGAGTTCCCAACCGCTATTGGGATTACTTGAACTATGAAGTTGTTGCTATCTTCGACAAGCTTGTTGCCTTCCTTACTTCCACGCCTCGATGGATATTGCTCAAAAATCAATTTTTGTATATGGATGAGTACTGTGATGCAATTCAATACGAGGGTCTTGTGTTTGCTGCCACCACTCGTGGCACTGTTTTTGCTTGGAATTATCATGCTTTCGGTACGTTTTTCTTTCACCGTAATTATAATTGTTTCATCCACATGCATGTGGGTTAGCTAGTTTCCCTTTACTAATTAATTAACATTCTTGTGTTTCCAAGGTACTGTGAACATTCCATCACCTATAATTGAAAAAAAAATTATAACCAAGGGGGAGATGACGATTCTGATGATCACGAGCATGAGGACGAGCTAGACCCATATACTCAGTGGCGCCTGGCAACTTATTCCGATGGATCACCTCTTCTTGTCTGTATACAGGGTACTGCTGATGTTACTAAGGAAGCAGGTGTTGTCTCGCATGGTCGCACTCTCCAAACCTATTCCAACATCCGTTGCAGGGTATTCGGGATGGATACTAGTGTACTAGCGCCAACACCTTCTCCCTGGTTCAGTATTGAAAGTCTTGGAGGAGACTCGCTCTTCCTTGGACAAAACTATCCAATGATGGTGTAAGGCGATCCATCTGCTGTTGACACAACGTTACTACCATTTATGAGAAGCAATTGTATCTATACCTCGGACATTGCTATGCTTCCCTACCATCCCAATATGGGTCCTGACATAGACCGCTTCAGCCTGGATGATCAGTCCTGCGTTGGTCTCGAGATTGACAGTAGCTGGCCCTTCCCAGAGAATCACTTCCGGTTCAGAGCAAGCGTTTCCAATGCTGATGAGTGGTTGAGCTAAAGTTCATTTCATTGCTTTGTTATTTGTTGTGTGAGAAAAACTTTACTAGAATGTTTTGTTGGAAATGATCTATAATCCAACGTGTATCCTCGTTGTCGTTGTGGGCTGATGACTTGTTGTATGCAATCAATGGTACATTTGCATATGTGTCCATCAACTCACGCCTGCTAGTGGTGTCCATATGAACAGTGCTAGTGATTTTAGTTGCAAAAATTAGATAGTGCTAGTGATCTTTAGCTGCATATTTTGACAAATCGCAGCGTTACAAGGTTGACAAATGGCAATGTTACTAGATAAACAAATGTCAACCTTTCCAGTTTGACAAATGGCAACATACCCAAAATGATAGATATGCAAATCTTACCCAATTGTTTGTACGTGGTTGCACACAGGTCATGCAAAACAACCGTTTGCGTTGAAGGTATGCAGAAATCCTGTTCGGCACATTTTCCCTTGGCTTCCTGGGGAAGCTATCGGTTTGCATCTGGGTGTTCTAACTAAAACGTTTGCGATGAGTGTTTTATATTTAAAAACCATTGGCGTTTTTTTCAAAACAAAATCGTTTGATAAGTCTGTACACTAAGAGAGAAAAACGCAAGTTAGTTCAAACCATATATTTCATTCAGTCACACTACGAATTTATATTCATATGACCGAGAATTCAAGATACAGTATTAAACCCCAAATAAACTATTTTCGGCGGTGGCGAAGGCGGCGTGCCGCGCCGTCGCCGTCGTTGTCGTCCTCCGAGACGCCGTTGTTGAAGTCTTCAAGGTAGCACGAAATGTTCTTCACATGTAAATCAAACATCATGTCGTCGCGTGATCGATGAGCGGGGCGCGGGAGGACGGCAACTGGCATCGCTGAAAGGTAGCGGTCGACGGCAGCGTCCCATGCCACTAAGGGGGGCATGGGCACGGGCGCGGCGGGTGCAGCCAAACGCATGGGGGCCGGCACCATGGTGGGTGGAGGGGCACGCATGGGCACGGGCGCTGGTGCTGGCATGTATACGAGCTTGCGCGGGTCCGCGGAGACCTCGCTGACGCTTGCGGCTTCTAGCTCTGTGATAGTGCTCGGCTACCAGCCCGTCAATGCTACGGGGATGGTCGCTGGCGCGAGTGCGGGGATGGGAGCTGGGACGGGAGCGGGGGCAGCAACCATCGCAGCCAGCTTCTTCTGGGCCATGTCCATGAGGCTCCATTCCTCCTTATTTTCTATCTCCTCCGGCTCAGAGTCGACTTCATCAAACTTGAAGACTATTGGTAGATGATCGTTCCGCGCCATGGCGTTGGTGGAGGTCTGGGGGAGGGAGGGGAATGGGAGGCGAACAGTAAGGCCGCCTATATTAAACAGAGGCTCTGGCGCCATTAATGGAGAGGAAGGCAGGCGGCCATGGAAGTCAAAGGGCTCGCTTCCCAGTGAGCATGCGCAGCGTACAGCTCGCACGCTTCCCGTTGAGCCTGCGCATTAGAGGACAGCTTGCACGCCTCTCGGTCAGCCTGCGCACCGGACTGCGCTCGCATGCCTCCCGTTCAGTCAAGGTCAAACAGCTGTCCGCACGACACCTCCTACAGCAATTAAAGCCAAGACATGTGGCGTCACGTGAATTGTTAAAAGAATGCACACAGTTTGAATTCTACAAATGTTTGAGATATTAAAGTGGCAGCTAATTTTTCAAAATGCCTTTGTTGGCTTTCATTACTCGAGTGTGCCTTCTCTCAAAATGGACACAAAAAATGCCACAACATATCGGGTGCAATTCCATGATAGCATGCCAAGTTTAATGAATTTCAGACGAATTTTGAATTTACTAGAATCTAAGAACTAGGCATCTCAATGTTTTGCTGGCAATCAACGGTGTCCTGGTGTTTGAAATTCATTCGCATTTCTTGCATGGGACCTAAGCATGCAACCAAGGACACAGATTTGATTTTTCAACCAATTTATATGCACTAGAGCATGTGCATGTAGTTCAAATTTGAATTATGCACATAAATGCATTAAAAAATCAGTTAATGCATAAAAATATCCAAACGAACCCCGAAAAATCCCAAAAATTGACACAATACTCCTGTTGTTCTATCTTGACATGAGAACTTTTTTAAAATCAATAAGAGGCAATGGATATCATTTCGTACCCAAAGGTGGACGTTCCATACCGAAACCATCATGCTTCTTGTGAGAAGCTCTGGTTTGTGAGAAGTGTATACCTGAACCTGCCCCGAATGGGACAATTTTTTTACCACGACATGTTGATGCCGCTCCATGATAGCATGCCAAGTTTCATGAATTTCAGACGAGTTTTGGATTTACTTGAATTTAAAAACGAGGCATCTCAACGTTTTGCTGGCAATCAACAATGCCCTGCTGTTTGAATTTCATTCTCATCTCTTGCATGCGACCTAGAAATTCACCCAAGGACACAAATTTGATTTTTCAACTAACTTTAGTGCATTGGAGCATGTGCTTGTAGTTAAAATTTGAATTATGTACATAAAATGCATAGAAAATCCAGTTAATACATAAAATGTCCAAATGAACCCCCAAAATTACAAAAATTGACACAACACTCCTGTTGTTCTATGTTGACACTAAAAAAATTGAAAGCAATAAGAGGCATTGGATATCGTTTCGCCCCCAAAGGTGGGATGTTCCCTATCGAAACCATCATGCTTGTTGTGAGAAGCTCTGGTTTGTGAGAGCCTTATACCCGAACCTGCCCCAAATGGGACAAATTTTTTACCATGGCATGTTGATGCCGCTCCATGATAGCGTGCCAAGTTTCATGAATTTCAGATGAGTTTTGGATTTACTAGAATTTAAAAACCAGGCATCTCAATGTTTTACCGGTAATCAACAGTGCCCTTGTGTTTGAATTTCATTCCAATCTCTTGTATGGGACCTAGAAATTCACCCTAGGACACACATGTGATTTTCAACCAAATTTGGTGCATTGGAGCATGTGCTTGTAGTTCAAATTTGAAATATGCACATAAAATGCCTACAAAACCCAGTTAATGTATAAAAAAGGCCAAACGAACCCCGAAAAATTCCAAGATTAAACACAACACTCTTGTTATTCTATGTTGACACTAGAAATTTTTTGAAAGCAATAAGAGGCAACAGATATCGTCCCGTCCCCAAAGGTGGTACGTTCCCTATCGAAACCATCATGCTTGTTGTGAGAAGCTCTGGTTTGTGAGAAGCTTATACCCAAACCTGTCCCAAATGGGACAAAATTTTCACCACGGCATGTTGATGCCGCTCCATGATAGCATGCCAAGTTTCATGAATTTCAGACGAGTTTTGGATTTACCAGAATTTAAAAACCAGGTATCTCAACGTTTTGCCGGCAATCAATAGTTCCCTAGTGTTTGAAATTCATTCCCGTCTCTTGCATGGGACCTAAGCATGCACCCAAGGACACACATGTGATTTTTCAACCAATTTATATGCACTAGAGCATGTGCATGTAGTTCAAATTTGAATTATGCACATAAAATACCTAGAAAACTCAATTGATGCATAAAAATGTCCAAACGAACCCCAAAAAATCCCAAAAACCGACACGAGATTTTTTTGAAAGCAATAAAAGGCGATGGATATCGTTTTGTCCCCGAAGGTGGGACGTACGTTCCCTACCGAAACCATCAGGCTTGTTGTGAGAAGCTCTGGTTTGTGAGAAGCATATAGCCAAACCTGCCCCAAATGTAACAATTTTTTTACCACGACATGTTTATGCCGCTCCATGATAGCATGCCAAGTTTCATGAATTTCATACAAGTTTTGGATTTACTAGAATTTAAAAACCAGGTATCTCAATGTTATGCCGGCAATCAACGGTGCCCTGGTGTTTGAAATTCATTCTCATTTCTTGCATGGGACCTAAGCATGCACCCAAGGACACATATTTGATTTTTCAACCAATTTATATGCACTGGGGCATGTGCATGTAGTTTAAATTTGAATTGTGCACATAAATGCATTGAAAACTCAGTTAATGCATAAAAATGTCCAAACGAACCCCGAAAAATTCCAAAAATTGACACAACACTCCTGTTGTTCTATGTTGAGACGAGAAAAATTTGAAAGAAATAAGAGGCAATGGATATCATTTCGTCCCCAAAGGTGGGACGTCCCCTATCGAAACCATCATGCTTGTTGTGAGAAGCTATGGTTTGTGAGAAGCTTATACCCGAACCTGCCCCAAATGGGACAGTTTTTTATCACGGCATGTTGATGCCACTCCATGATAGCATGCCAAGTTTCATGAATTTCAGACGAGTTTTGGATTTACTAAAATTTAAAAACCAGGCATCTCAACGTTTTGCCGGCAATCAACAATGCCCTGGTGTTTGAATTTCATTCCAATCTCTTGCATGGGACCTAGAAATTCACCCAAGGATACACATGTGATTTTTCAACCAACTTTAGTGCATTCGAGCATGTGCTTGTAGTTCAAATTTGAATTATGCACATAAAATGCCTACAAAATCCAGTTAATGTATAAAAAAGGCCAAACGAACCCCAAAAAAAATTCAAGATTAAACACAACACTCCTGTTGTTCTATGTTGACACTAGAAAAAAATTTAAAGCAATAAGAGGCAACGGATATCGTCCATCCCCAAAGGTGGTACGTTCCCTATCGAAACCATCATGCTTGTTGTGAGAAGCTCTGGTTTGTGAGAAGCTTATACCCAAACCTGCCCCAAATGGGACAAAATTTTCACCACGTCATGTTGTTGCCACTCCATGATAGCGTGCCAAGTATCATGAATTTCAGACGAGTTTTGGATTTACTAGAATTTAAGAACCAGGTATCTCAATGTTTTGCCAGCAATCAACAGTGCTATGGTGTTTGAAATTCATTCCCATCTCTTGCATGGGACCTAGAAATTCACCCAAGGACACACATGTGATTTTTCAACCAACTTTGGTGCATTAGAGCATGTGCTTGTAGTTCAAATTTGAATTATGCACATAAAATGCCTAGAAACCCAGTTAATGTATAAAAAAGGCCAAACAAACCCTAAAAAGTTCATTCCCATTTCTTGCATGGGACCTAAGCATGCACATAAGGACATAGATTTGTTTTTTCAACCAATTTGTATGCACTGGAGCATGTGCATGTAGTTTAATTTTGAATTGTGCACGTGAAATGGCTAGAAAACCATTTTATTGTATAAAATGTCCAAACGAACCCTGAATAATTCCAATTCTTTTACGACACACATATAGTTGCATGTTCACTACAGATAAAATGTCTAGCAATTTAAACATCATCCATTGCCGTTGTGACCCCATTTTGTAATTCAAATCAAGTAGATCCCGCACAGTTTATTATCACCAACCGTGTGAGATGTAGTACAAAATATCTTGGAGCATCATCGGTGTATAGTACGCCTATGGTTTACGCGAGAAGGTGCGTCGGCTACAGTCTACAGCCGGCGTGTCAAGCACACTAGCTCACTCCCCAAAAACTCCTGCCTTTGCATCCCTCGCAATCTCGAAAATATCTACCGCCTAGAAGGTTTTAATGTTTGATAGCATACGATTAGTATGTGTGGACCATGTGCAATGTCTGTTACTCCCTCTCTGCTTCAGTCCCTTGATTCAAATTTTTAGTAGCCCCGGCATTTTACTCCCGCCTCTGCATCCCTCGCAATCTCAAAAATATCTGCTCGCCCTTGATCCAAATTTTCAGTAGCCCCGACTTGTTACTCCCGCCTAGTAAATTTTTCAGTTGACGCAGTATTTCCTCAAACACAACTTTGCCCCCCTCCACACCCCCCCAAAACGTCCATTCACACAGATACACACAACCCTCGAAACCATTGGTAGGTCGCCGCCATCACCGGCACCTTCATCCTCAACCTCTGCCCGTGTGCCGGGGAGTTCGAGGAGCCAATGGCCAAAAATAGGTTTATCACGGCCTTTTCGCCCGACGCCGGCGAGCTGGCCGCCGAGGTGTCCCCGTCGTCCTCCGGGGGGCCGATCCACCCGCCGTCGCACCCCTACGCCGGTTTGAGGACTTCCCCGTCCTCCCTCGGACCTGAGAGCCGACAAAGTCCTACCTCGAAGTCCGACAGCAGTGGTGGGGGACATGGGACACCGAGATTACAGATCGAGAGACCCACACCCACTGGTGGCTTGGTAGCTTCCACACGACCGAGCTCGCGACCATGGAGTACGACCACTGGCAGGTCCGCTACCACGGCGCGGCGGCTAGGCTCAATTTCCCCTTCGGCACACGTCCGGTCCACCTCGTTCCGCTGGAACCAGGGGTGGTGAGCTCGGCTATGGCGCGAGAGGACCGTGAGGCGTGGGAGCGCCTCGAGGCCGAGGCCGCCGACGAGGCCTACATGCAAGAGCTCCGCCGGCAGCACCCGGAGCTCGTGGAGGCGGAGCGGGTGATCTTTGCCGGCGCGGTGAGGTTATCGCGCTCTCCTCTAATGACGAGGTCGAAGGCAGTGAGGACAACGATGCGGAGGGCGGCGAGGTTATCGCGCTCTCCTTTGATGACGAGGTTAAAGGCGGCGGCGACGGCGGGGCGGAGGGCATCGAGGTGGGCCCCGAGGACGAGGAGATCGACGTCAATGAGTGGAGGAGTGCCTTCCCCAACGACCCCGACGACGGTACTGGCTCGGACCCAGCTTGCGGCACACCGTACATGACGAGGAAGGATTGGCTTGACCTCTACTTCGACCGAAAGTAGTTTAGCTTAGTTTAAGTTTATGTTTTATGTTCGGTTATGCAAAAGTATCTATGTTTATGTTTGAATGCATGCTACTTTCAGTTGAACCTGCTTTGAACTTGATCAAATTGAAGTTTACAACCTTAAGTTTAGGGGATCGACTAGAAAAGGGCAAAAATTGCTGGAGTATATATATATATCCACTAAGGGTTTTAGTCCTTTAACTTTTTAAGGATCGCCTAGAGATGTCCTTATGACTTGTTTATTTCAGTTCTTCACAATGTGATGCTCTATATGTGCAACTATTTGGCGTGCAGTTCAATTTCATCAATAACAGTTTCAACAATATCACTATGAATTACGATGTTTGGTTGCTGTTAAGGATATTGCAGTTAACATGCCTTTTCGTTTTTCAATTCTTGTTTAGCAACATGCATTGTACTGAATGACTAAATATGCAATCCCATGCTACATAGCAACCAGGAAGAGTGTTACCTTAATGTTCTGATGATGTCTAGATGTACATGTAATAAAATCTTATATATGGGATGGATGGAGTGTTGTACTACATCATTTTTTAATTGTTGTTTAGCTTCTAATATTAACTTGGTGCTTTTAGGTACATATATCATTGCCGAAGATCCACACTTTGACCCTTTCTACGTATGGGGCAATGAGATATTCATGAACCAACATCATGTGAGGAAACTGATAAAGATTGTTATTAAAACGGGTCAAAAGATGTCAATCGAACTATTTGTTTACACTTTATGCAAGACAACAGTGAACTGCAGGATGGTAAGTAAGAACCTTGTAGCCTTCTTGTTACTGCCCATAATGAGTTGTGTTAGATGACAATATCTGAATCTTTTTTCTTTTGCAGTGGATCCTGAAGCAGTTTACTCAAGATTACCTCTCAAACTACATTATTGGCGGCCGACCATCACAAGGGGTTGGACTAGAGTCCTGCATGCCTTCTGCATCCAGGAGAGCACAATAGGGCCATTCCGCTTCATCTTATTCAGCAACTGGAATGTCTGTCGCCTCTTTCTTTACCATCTATAATAGTACAAGTATAAAACCCTGGTACATCATTCTTTATTTGGTGCTTATGTAATTCTTAAACATATGTACCTATGAGTCGAATAATGCATTGGTTGTTTGAACCTGATGGATATGAATAAAGATATAACCTACTTTCAAGTTTAAATTAGGTACAATTTTAAATAGCAACAATTAAATTAGGGCGAAATTATGTTGTGCAGGTCATTACGGCACACACGGTTGGTAAAACACAAACATTTGCAATATACACCATAATCCGAGACAATTAACAGAGAGGAAACGTGTGCAAGCATGCACACAATTGCCGTTTGCAAAGCGTGTGTGATGTCAGGCACTATCACATACGATGCGGGAAAACTAAATGTGTGTGATTGTCTACCCATCGTACACGGTTTATAATCATGAACTGTTTGTGATGTGCCAGGCATCGTAAAACTCCCGTGCCTAGAATCCGCCTGGAAAACTCATGTGCCTGGAATCTGCCTGGTTTTAGGCAGAACCACAAAACTTCGACTGCGATGGCAATGCAAGCACAAATGAGTAGCAAGGATGAAGCATTTGGGATATTCGAGATATCGAAAACGGTTATATAGGGACAACTGTATGTATCAAGGCTCCCTATCCCCGCCGGTTTCTGGGTCATGTGGGAAGGACCCCCCTATCGCCCACACTCACTTGGCGACGGTTCCAAATGCCGTCGCGGAAAGGGGTTAAAAACCATTAGTTTAGGACCGACGCGCACCAGTGGATGCCAAGATATAGATGGTTGGCATGGAGTATTGCTTGATAAAGGAAGTGCTCCACTTGGTGCCTCACCTTACCACCACCAAACCTGGCAACCATATGGACCTCAGCGGTGCTCAGATCCAGCCAAAGCCCTTCGGCGGTGCTAGGATCCAAATGACATGGAGTATTGCTTGATGAAAGCAGTGCTCCAGTTGGTACCCCACCTCGCCACCACTGAATTTGGCAGCAACAAAGAGGTCTACGGTGCTCGCATCCATCCAAAGCCCTTCAGCAGTGCTAGGATTCAGATGACATGTAGTGTTGCTTGATGAAAGCAGTGCTCCAGTTGGTGTCCCATCTCGCCACCACTGAATTTGGCAGCAACGGAGAGGTCTACGGTGCTCAGATCCATCCAAAGCCCTTCGGCGGTGCTAGGATCTAGATGACATGGAGTATTGCTTGATGAAAGCAGTGCTCCAGTTGGTGTCCTACCTTGCCACCACTGAATTTGGCAGCAACAGAGGGGTCTACGGTGCTCGCATCCATCCAAAGCCCTTTCGACGGTGCTAGGATCTATATGACATGGCCCCACAACCTGTGCTCTGATCTAGATGAGCCCTTTAGACAATGTCGATATCTAAATGACGTGGCCGACAATTTGGTGCTCGAATCCGGTGCTACTTCTTGAGCTTGCGTTGGTTTTTACCTTGAAGAGGAAAGGGTGATGTATCAAAGTAGAGATAAGTATTTCCCTCAGACTTGAGAACCTAGGTATCAATCCAGTAGGAGGTACGAACAAGTCCCCAATCTATGCACCTGCACAAACAATTAAACACTTGCACCCAACGCGATAAAGGGTTGTCAATCCCTTCACGGTCACTTGGAAGGATGAGATATGATAGAGATGGATATAAAAGATTACCAAAACGTAAAACAAAGTAAAGTAAATAAATTGCAATGAGATATTTTTGGTTTTTTTGGTTTTATAGATGTGAAAATATATGATGGTAAATATACCCAGGGCCATAAGTTTCACTAGAGGCTTCTCTCTCTTGAAAGAAAACATAAGGTGGGTGAACAAATTAAACTATTACAACATACATCAAATATATAATGTCATTGGCCATATCATATCACAACATACCCTGTAGAAACAAGTTAGACGTCCTCTAATTGTTGTTGCACGTTTTACGTGGCTGCTATAGGTATCTATCAAGAACAATTCTTACCTATGCAAAGCCACAATGGTGATATGCAAGTTTCTATTTAACCTTCTACAAGGACCGCCTTTGTCGAATCCGATTCAACTAAGGTGGGAGAGACAAACACCCGCCAGCCATCTTTATGCAGCAAAGTCACATGTCTGTCGATGGAACCGGTCTCATGTACGTGGACATGTAAAGTTGGTCCGGGCCGCTTCATCCAACAATACCGCCGAATCAAGAAAAGACCAAGGAAGGAAGCAATCTGTAAGTGCATCTAGTGCCACCCCTAGTTGGTTTTGGAGTATTGACGACAAACCTGGTTGAGGGACTAATGTGTTTGTGAGAATTGCAGGATAACACAGGTAGTAGTCCTCACTGATTCAGTTTACCTACCGGAGATGACCCCTAAAAATGTATGAAGACATTGAAGACAAAGGTGGTATGTGAAGGTATTCACATTGAAGTCTATGACAAGAGAAGACATTGTGTGAAGACTATGGAGCACAAAGACTTAGTGTTTCGTTGTTTCGTTTTCTTCTTTGTTGAGTCATAGCAACCACCGTACTGTTAAGTGGGGTCCAAGTAAACTAGTCAGAATGACTGAAGTGATGCTTAACCAAAATCCTATGTCTTCGAGCGAAGACAATGAGAGAGAATCTTATCCAGAGCTGGATAAGTCAGCTTTGCTTGTAGCTCAAGTAAAGTTGCCGTGTGTGTTTGAAATCTGACCGTTGGAACACGTGTCAGTTCCTTAGTGACCCAGGGTCATTTCGGAAAAATCAGGTCGGGTTGCCTAGTGGCTATAAATAGCCCACCCCCTACACCATAAATTGGTTGGCTGCTCAGAGTTAGTGCACGCCTTTTGTCGTTTGAGAGCAACCCACCTCGAAGCCTTTGAGAGAGAAATCCTTGCGAGGACAAAGCCCTAAACACCCAGAGCCAAAGAGTGTTAGGCATCACTGAAGTCTTCCTGTCTATGTGATATGAAGACTTATTACACTTGAGGACTGTGAATCCTCCAGCTGGTTAGGCGTTGTGTTCTGAGCATCCAAGAATCATTGTGGATTGCCGGTGAACGAAGTCTGTGAAGGTTTGGAAGTCTACCTTGAAGACTTACCAGAGTAATTGGGCGAGGACTGGGTGTCCTTAGCTCAAGGGGAATAAGGTGAAGATGTGGTCTTCTGAGTTGAATCTCAGCCTCCCTAACCAGACGTACAGTTGTCACATCAACTGGAACTGGTCCAACAAATCATTGTCTTCAACGAGCCACTGGTTCTATCCTTCCCATCTCTTTATTTGCAGATTGGTCCTTGTAAAGTCATTGCCTGTTTGCGTTATCTATTTATCTTCACTGTGTGACTGCTTGTTCTGATTGGCTTCATACTATCTTCCATCCTGATCTATACTTCCTAGTTGCTATTAGTTTTTATGCTTTCATTTCATTGAATACTTGACTATGGCTTGCTTAGTGTAGCCTACCTTTCGATGCATGGTAATAGGTTTATTTCTATCATTTGTCTTCGAAACTTCCATGTTTTGAAGACTTCCATAAAAATCGCATATTCACCCCCTCTAGTCGATCACTAGCACTTTCAATTGGTATCAGAGCAAGGTACTCCCTTGTTCTGTGTGATTCGGTTTAACCACCTGGAGTTTTAGCTATGTCGATTGCAGGGATAATCAAAGTCTCCGCTGCGTGCCCAGTCTTTGATGGAACTGAATATCACTACTAGAAGAATAAGATTCGCATGCATCTGGAAGCCATTGATGTCGACCTCTGGTATGTCGTCAAGAATGGCGTCCCCAAGGCTGGTGAAGGTGTCACCGCTGCTGATGTCAAGAAGTTCGTTCAACTAGATTCCACTGCCAAGAACATCATCTGTGGTCATTTGACCAAAGGACAGTATGGCCGTGTGAGTGCTCTGGAAACATCCAAGCTAGTTTGGGACTGGCTCTCCAAGGTCAACGAAGGCGTCTCAACCCAGAGAGATCAAAGAATGAGTGTCCTTCGCAACCTCTTCAACCACTTCAAGAGAAACGACAATGAGAATGTTCAGCTCACGTTTGATCGACTCACTGACATCACAAATGAGCTTCAAGCTCTCGGCGCTACTGAGATCACCAAGCATGAAGTCGTCAAGACACTCCTGAGATCACTTGATAGCTCGTTTGACACCCTAGCCCCGATGATTCAAGAACGCCCTGACTTCAAGACACTCGATCCGTCTGACATACTTGAAAGGCTCAACACACATGAGTTTCAGCTTTCTGAGAAAAGAGACATCTACGGTCCCAACTATGGGCGAACTCGTGCTTTGAAGGCAAAAGTTGTTTCCTCATTTGAAGAAGAATCTGATTGCAGTTCTGATGATCCTGAAGACATTGGAAAGGAGCTTGCTATGCTTGTGAAGAAGTTCCAGAAATTCACCAAGAAGAAAGGCTTCAGAAAGTCCTCACGATCCAGCTCAAGGAATGATGAAGCTTCTGCTCATGACTACAAGAATAGAACATGCCACAAGTGCAAGAAACCTGGTCACTACATCTCTGAGTGTCCGCAGTGGGACAATGAGAACAGCAACAAGAAGAAGAGCAAGGAATATGATTCTGACGACAAGAAGAAGAATAAATACTCAAAGTCTTCTTCCTAGTCTTCATCAAAGTCTTCATCACACAAGAAGAGCTCATCTGGCAAGGCTCATGCATTTGTTGGCAAGGAAATGGATTTAGAGGAGGAGTCTGCTTCTGAGGAGGCGGAGGTGGAGTCTGAGGAGGAGTCCGATTCTGGCGTTGCAAGTCTGGCTAAAGCTTACGTTGCCAAGTCCATCTTCAACATGAAGACAATGACTTCATCACCGACGCCGATGCTAATGACAAGGACAACTCCGCTCCCACCTACTGCTTCATGGCACGCCGTGCCAAGGTAAACTCACGCACTACTCACTATCAAACATCCAGTGAAGATGACTCTAATTGTGGTTCCAAACCCAGCTACAAAACACTTGCTAAAATTGCAACTGAACAACAGAAAGCTATGGAACATATTCAAAAAATGTTAGACAAAAGCGATGACCTGTTAGACGCTGAAATGACTCGATCTCATTCCTTAATTGAAGACATAAAAATCTTCATGTTAAGTATGAGGAACTTGAAAGTCGTCATGAAACGTTCTCAACAACTCATGAAAAGCTTTCCTATGATTATCTTCAAAGGAAGCAAGATCTTGAGAAATTGAGAGTGGCTCATGAAGATCTTCAAAAGGAAAATGAGTCACTTCGCGCCAAACAGATCAGTTCCGCTCAGGAAGGATTTGAACCACCATGTCTTAAATGCATTGAGCGTGACAACACTACTTTAGTTGCTGGATGTTCTACTACTGCTACTATTGCAATATCTTCAACTGTTGATGTGGTAACTAACCCCTCTGCTGAGGATGCAACTGCTATTGCTAATGAAAATGCTAGGTTGAAGACATTGCTTGAAATAGGGATGTACAAAAGTCTCAAAGGGCATCAGACACTATGTGATGTCCTCAAAAGGCAGATCTTGAACCAAAACCCTAGGAAAGAGGGTATTGGGTTCGAAAGAAAAATGAATGCTGATGGCTCTTACTGGAAACCCGAGCAGTACCCCAAAACCACATGGGTTGCTGCAAAGGAACCTTCAGTGGATCCATCCACCCTATCTGGCTTCACTTGTGCTAATCCCATTGTTATTGATGAATCCTTTGATGCAAACTATAAACTGTTTAAGAATCAGAATGGTGAAGTGTTTGCCAGGTATATTAGTACTAACTGCAGGAATGGGACACCTATGAAGAAAGTCTGGGTGTCGAAAAAGTGTCTGGAAAATCTTCCTGTGTATGTCGTCATGACACCACAAGTGAAGAAGACAAACCCCAGACCACAGGCTCCATATGGTCCAAAGGCTTCATACAAACAGAGGACTCACCTGAGTCGCACTAACACAAATGTTTTGCAGGGAAACCATACTCAGGCCTATGAATATGAGCGCGTTTCATCAAACCGCCATGTTCATAAGACCAAGAACTACTCTGCTTATTCTTATGAGTACTATTGTCCACCTGCAAGACTATTTGCTAGGGCTCCAAAGCCAAAGTTCTCAGATGCTGCACTTAGACTCATTGCTTCGAAGCCACCCTTGAAGATGTGGGTGGCTAAGAAAGCTTAACTCTCTTTTGCAGGGAAGGGTCTCTAGCCGAAAATCAAATGCGTCTGAAGCTATTGCCGGGGATCTTAAACATCTTGTAGGACGCAAGATCAAATGCCCAAATGGTCTTATTATATGTTTTGTTCCCGAGTCGCTTGCTACTTGCCCTATCAGTCCTAACCTCGATCTAAGCTTTCATAATCCACTTGCTCATCAAATGTTTATGCTTCACAATTCTCTTCGTGAAGCCTATCCCCCTAACTGCACTGTAGGGTATGACACCAGCTGCTTCAGAATGGATTATTGATAGTGGATGTACTAATCACATGACTGGCAAGCGAAGTCTTCTCATGGACTCAACCTTACGTCCATCTGACAAGAGTCACATCACATTACTGATACTGGTAAAAGCAAGGTATTGGGTGAAAGTGTGTTATATCGACTAGAGGGGGGTGAATAGGCGATTTTTATGGAAGTCTTCACAACGTGGAAGTTTCGAAGACAGACGATAGAAATAGACCTATTACCATGCAGCGGAAGGTAGACTACACTAGGCAAACCATAGTCAAGTATTCAATGAAGTGAAAGCACAATGACCTATAGCAGCTAGGTAGTAAGGATCAGGTAGGAAGATATTATGAAGCCAATCAGAACAAGCAGTCACTCGATGAAGACAAAAGATAGTGCAATCATACAATGACTTCACAAGGACCAACAGTAAGTAAAGGGAAGGGAAGGATGAAACCAGTGACTCGTTGAAGACAATGATTTGTTAGACCAGTTCTAGTTGCTGTGACAACTGTACGTCTGGTTAGGGCGGCTAGGTATTTAAACCTAAGGACACACAGTCCCGGACACCCAGTCCTGAACACGCAGCTCAGGACACCCAGTCCTCACCGTATTCCCCTTGAGCTAAGGTCACACAGACCTCGCCCAATCACTCTCGTAAGTCTTCAAGGTAGACTCCCAAACCTTCACAGACTTCGTTCACCGGCGATCCACAATGACTCTTGGATGCTCAGAACGCGACGCCTAACCGGCTGGAGGATTCACAGTCCTCAAGTGTAATAAGTCTTCAGATCACACAGACAGGAAGACTTAAGTGATGCCTAACACTCTTTGGCTCTGGGTGGTTAGGGCTTTATCCTCGCAAGGAATTCTCTCTCAAAGGCTTCGAGGTGGGTTGCTCTCAAACGACAAAAGCCGTACTCTAACTCTGAGCAGCCAACCGTTTATGGTTGTAGGGGGTGGGATACTTATAGCCACTAGGCAACCCGACCTGATTTGTCCGAAATGACCCTGGGTCACTAAGGAACTGACACGTGTTCCAACAGTCAAATTTCAAACACACACGGCAACTTTACTTGGGCTACAAGCAAAGCTGACTTGTCCGACTCTGGACAAGATTCGCTCTCATAGTCTTCACTCGAAGACATAGGTTTTGGTTAAGCATCACTTCAGTCATTCTGACTGGTTCTCTTGGACCCCACTTAACAGTACGGTGGTTCCTATGACTCAATAAAGAAGAAAAAGAACTACGAAAGATCTAAGTCTTCGAGCTCCATAGGCTTCATGCGATGTCTTCTCTTGTCATAGTCTTCAATGTGAATATCTTCACATACCACCTTTGACATCAATGTCTTCATACATTTTTAGGGGTCATCTCTGGTAGGAAAACCGAATCAATGAGGGACTTCTACCTATGTTATCCTGCAATTCTCACAAACACATTAGTCCCTCAACTAGGTTTGTCATCAATACTCCAAAACCAACTAGGGGTGGGACTAGATGCACTTACACTCTCCCCCTTTTTGGTGATTGATGACAAACTAGTTGAAGTTTTCAACGGGGAATATAATGTGAAATTGTAAAGGATAAGGAATTGTCTTCATAAGTTGCAAGGGCTCCCCCTGAAGATGTGCATGAGTAATTTGCTTTTGGAATGCAAATGCACATGGCAGGTTGTACTTGTGGAGATCCTCTTCAACTTATGATGACAATTCATTATGCATGTGAAGGTATGTGAAGATAATGACATGCATAATGGAAAATGGACGTCTGCAAAATGATCTAAGTGCGGAATTTATCGTCGCACATGCGGAATTTATCATCGCATCACAAAGTAGCAAATAAGTAGCAGACGACCATTGAGTTTAAGTGTTACAACTCAAAGAACCAAATGTATCAAAACGAGAGTTGTAAACACTAGGCAAAATATAAAGCAACCGCCCATATGGACCCGCTTGAAGACTATCGAACTCATATGCTTCTCCCCCTTTTGTCAGTAAGGACCAAAAAGGTTTGAAGACATAGAGCATCTACTCGTTCCCATGAAGAGTAGGTGAAGCAGCAGGGTCGTCGGTGTGTTCGGCGGTGCAGAAGAACTTGGAGCAGTGTCGAAGCGTGCTGAAGGAGGGGGCGGTGAAGTAGCATCGTCTTCGTCCTCGATCACTCGAGCATTCATAGTTGCCGCAGAGGAAGAGAACTCAGAGTCTTCAAGATATGGAGTTCGTCGCAGCACTGCCCTTCGGGGAGGTGTGGAGTCAAACTTGAAGCGTTCAGAGAAGCCATCCTCTTGAAGATCATCTTCAAAGCACATAAGCGCCAGCCCTTTCCATGTGCGTCGAGAGGTTTCATGGGCAACAAAGGCATTCTTGGTGGCAAGATTGCGAATGCGGTTAACATCCACCAAGAGGCTTTGCATTTGGCGCTTCAGCCAGTCATGATGCCTATCCTGTTTCTGATGAAGAGCCACCAGAAGCTCTCGGTCATTGAGAACACGAGATCGCTTCTTGGGTCATTGGGAAATAGTGCTTTCGATGGCTTCAGTAAGGGCACGATGAGGTGCATGTGTAGTTCCAGCCAGAGGATAAACACGAGTGACTGCTTCAACTCCTTCAATGTTTTGAGAGAAACTTTGATGCTCCGCATTCTGAAGACTAAGAGGCTCCTTGGCAGGCTCAGGATAAATGGCTTCAACAGACATATCCACATCAGGCAAAAAGATCCGATGATTGCGAGCAGATGGCTGATATGAGATAGCGGAGTGGAGTTTAATCAGCCGCATTATCCATGGAGCGTAGAACTTCAAGCCAAAAAGATCAGAGCCTGATGCAGCAAGTTGGCGGATGAAGAAGTCTTGTGCATTGAAGCATTTGCCATGAAGAATATAGAAGACCAAAGTCTTCATTGCACCTTCCAGCTTGGCATGTGGAGAATGTCCTTTGATGGGCCAGAGAGTTCGCCTTATGATGTGATAGATAGTCCTTGGCAGATACTCAAGGTCTTCAACAAAGAACTCCTTAGGATATGCAGCATCTTATGGCAAGGGCTTCATCATACTGAGCATCTGACTCATGTTCGGTTCAGGCTTCTGAAAGATGTTTTCCAGAGCTTCACTGTGAAGCTGACAGCCAGGTTCATAGAGATCTCCAGGAGTGGGCAGACCAGTGAGCTCAATGATATCAAAGGCTTTGGCTTCGTGATGAACATTTCCTGTCATCCACTCCAGGACCCAAGTCTTCGGATCTCTGTTCTAGCCACGTATGTGGAGTGTGGCATAAAATTGGAGCAGTAACTCTTCGTTCCAGTGCTCTTGGTCGGTGACAAAAGGAAACAGTCCAACCTCTTTGAAACAATCCAGAGCTTCTTCCAGACAGGGCAGACTAGCTATTGCTTTGGTGTCAAGACGCTTATGTGGGAAGATGCGACCTTGATTGTACAGAATGCAGGAGTAATAGCTTCGCTGTGGATAGCTCCAGAACCGATCAGAAGATATTCGTTCCCTTGAGTAGGGGTTCTTGGAGCTGTTGAAGAAAGTGGTGTCTGCTTTGAAGCCGTTGACATTGAAGGATCCAGGTGCTGATGCAGGACCTGGAAACCTGGGCAACCTTGGAATTGGCTTCTGTACCTAAGGCTTATGCTCTATATGATAGTCAAACTGAGGACCAGCAGCAGGCGCAGGAACAGAAGCAGTAGCATCATTGGCTTCACTGACTTCTAGTTCTTGGGTTGGTGTAGGCTCCACATTTGCTTCAACCATGACAACATCAGTGGCTTCATTGGTGTTGGTGGTGGCAGCCTCAAGATTTTCTACCTCCACTTGATGAGCTGGAGGGTCGGGCACAGACACGTTCTCCGCGAGAACAGCTTCGTCAGTAGTTGGCGGAGTGGGGACACGTTCTTCTTCTTGGGTGTCATCGGCTGATGCAGCCAGAATGTCTTCAGCAGCTTTAGCTTCAGATTCAGAGACTGGAGGCCTTGGTCCTTTGTGAAGCCTGCGTAACGCTGGCGACGCTTTTGGAGAAGGAGTTAGCTGGGCCTCAAGGTCATCTTCTTCTTGTTCTTGTGGGTGATCAGCCCATGATGCATCCTGAGCAATTGACGTTAGAGGACGACCAATGCTGATGAGTTCACTGTGTGTAAGCACAAGCGATGATACCTGTTGGTGCTCGATCTGAGGAAGAACTGCATCATCTTTAACATGGTCATGGTGACCAATGTCTTCAACAGCAGTGGGATCAGCTGCTGGAAAGTCTTCAGCTTCATGAGCTTCTGTGAAAGCAGGCTCATGGACAGTCAGTTGGCGCTCTTGATGTTCAGCGGCAGGGCGAACCATGGAGATGGGTTCAACAAGTAAGGGCTCTGTGGGAGCAGCCCGTTCCTTCTTGGTCTTCCGCTTCTTCTTGGAGGGAGCAGCATCAGAGGCTTCAGAATGTTTCCTCTTTCTGGCTTCAGCCTCAGCAGTCCTTGTCTTCTTCAGTTCTGAAGCGGTAGACCTGGCTTTTGGCTTCGAGCCAGTCATGCTGGTTGGGAAGACAATGGGATGTGCTTCCTGCCTTGGTGCGTCGGGTTCGGCCATAGCGAGCTTCTTCTTCTTCTTCTTCTTCTTCTGCTTTGCAGCCATCCTGGGGTCAATGCCAGGACGACCAAGGGCCTTGCGCTTCTCAGCCTCATTGTAGGCTTGCACACTCTTGTCAGCCAGGACCTTCATGCGCTCACGAGAACCTTGAGCTTCTGCATGTTTCTTGAGAAAGGCTTCTTTGAGCTCGTGCAACATAATCTTGAAGTTTTTCACCTCTTGCATGCTGAGCTTGGCCATATGCTTCTTGAACTGAGCTTTCTCAAAGTCAATCTTTTGCTTCAGTTCGACGATGCGCTGAGCTAGAGCTAGCTCTGAAGCAATGGCGCCATGGAAGGCGACACTGAGGCCAATTGGAAGTTGCAGATCTTCGAAGCTGAGGTTGGGCGTGTCAAACCACTCATCAATGAAGTTGTGGATGATTGCCACGTCAAAGAGAGGCAGATCATTGAAGATTTCTGCTTCTTCTTTGCTCTTGATCAGTTGCTCAAGAGCATCATCTGCCAGATCTTCATCACTGGACAGATCAATGGCATCATTGCGCAGAATGGCAGCAACAGTCAGTTCTTGGATGGTGTGTGGCAGAGGCATCTTGACTCTCTGAGGCTTGGAAATGCGTGACAGATCTTCAGACTGCACACTGTCTTCAGGAGGTGCAGTAGCCAGTGGCTTCGCCCGTGAAATTTTCGGTGGAGCAGCTGATCTTGAAGCCTTAGCATTCTTTGGCTTCTGCGGCTTTGGAGTAGGGGCTGGGGCTTCATCAGTGTCAGCATCATTATCAGAACGATCCACTTTGGCACCTAGAACAGAAATGTGAGTAATGAGGCCATCCAGGTTGTAGAACGGACCGATGACATTGGGTTCTGCATCACGTGTGCCGTCAGTACGGGGAGCAGAGGGACCAGGGTTGAAGTCTAGTCCCAAAGACTTCTTGTTCTGCTTTGCTGAGTTCTTGGCAAACTGGAAGTTGTGCTTGAACAGATTGTCGTCACGACACCATAGTAGTGACGATGGGTGTGCATCTGCAGGCTGTGGTCCACGGACCATGCAGGGATAGAAGCCTTGTTCAATGGCTTCAGCTCTGGACCTGGGTTGAAGATTTTTGTATAGGATGTCTCCCCAAGGTCGCTTGATGGCATTTTTCTCAGCATATTCCTGGGTCACAAACCGGTATTTGAACCATTGTTCTGCCCAATATCTTTGAATCCATTGGATTCGGGTCTTGCGCTGATTCTAATCCTCTTCAGGATCTGTCTTGTAAAGCTCTGAGAGGTCATCAGGCAAATCTCTTGATGTTCCCCCACGACGCTGTCTGCCTCCCTTCCTTGCAGATATCTCTGTAGCCATGAACTTTAAACTAAATGGCTTCAACATGTTCAAAGGCTTCAGAGGCTTTCGCTTGCTGGACAAACAGGAACTGGCTTCAGGAGAATTTATATGATGCTGTAAGAATTCTGCAAATGAATGCAGACTATGAGAACCAAGGGATTCTCCCATGGACATGTACCTGTGACAGCATTAAGGTGCGAGGGAAGGGGAAGAGGTCATATGCATTCTCAGAAGATTTTTGAAGATAAATCAGTTTAGAAGACATTGACCTCATCGTGCGAAGACATTCACTCATAGATAAGGAGTTGGTTCCAGATTTGTACGAATCCAGAGATCAGTACAAGTGAGGAATTTAACTACTTTGTGAAGCATAAGTGAACATACTAGGCATAATATGAGATACAGTGTGAAGTGGATCCAACATGTGTGAACAAAAACTACTTGTGGTAGAAAGTGACGAATCTGTAGGATCAAAGGGGCCGTAAAAAGGAGGTTTTTATTTACCACACAAGGAACTGCTAGACGGAGTAGAAGAAGAGGCCGAGCAGTTCGATCTTCCGTGCCCTAACTTGGCGACGGAGGACACCTACGGCGACGGCGGAGAAGACGATGTCCGCAGTCGGCGTGAAGACGGCGTCGAAGAGGTTGCGGCAGCTAAGCGCTTCGTCGCCGGTGTCGTCGAGGGCTAGCGGTGGCGCTAGGGTTCGTGCGAGAGTGGAAGAAGAGATAATGACTGTGGTGTGGCGTGTATTTATAGGGACAGGGGCGGCTCAGTGTTATTACACAGGTGCCCCTGGCGATTCACATCTGATGAACATGTGGCCATCATGCAGCATATCGGAGGTTGTTCCACGTCCCACGCACGCCTGGATTGTCGGGTGGTCGTTCCCACTTCTCCGGGTTTCAGGTGAAGGAATTAGCATTGAAAGCGGACTTAATGTTTGTCTCTGTATCTTCTGCTGACAAGGACGCAGAGAAGACATTTGACAGTTTCAAGAGAATGCATATGATTTGAAGAGATAGAGTTTGAGATAGAAAGCATAGAGAGGTTAGGGTCCGATCACATTCACTTAGTTCAAAAGATTCAACAAGAAGACATAGCTATAAGTGAATGCTGTAGAGGACAGAACACTAGTATATATATATAATCAACATAGTGAAGATAATCATGAAGACATGTTGAGATTGAAGCCAAACCAAATGTGAAGACATAGCAAATGTAATGCCATGAGTGAAACACTTCAAACAAAACATTTGGTGGTGGCGTTACCCACCGTATAGGAAGTGTTAGACCCAGACACGGCGCACAACTATCGTGGCGCTCCGAGGTCAAATTCCTCATTAATGTATTCACACTTAGAATGCATGTCTTCATTGATTGAAGATATACTTTGCTTCGTGTGTTGCACATCTAAGTCATCAATATGCATAAGTGCTAGGATGTGTGCCTGATCACAGGACATTTGAGGATTCCAAGATATTTAGCTCACACCGTAACTTGCAAAATCTCTTCTCATCCAAGGGCTTGGTGAAGATATCTGCCAATTGCTCTTCAGTGTTGACGTGTATGATATCAATATCTTCCTTCACAACATGATCTCTGAGAAAGTGATGACGAATCTCAATGTGCTTTGTCTTCGAGTGCTGAACTGGGTTGTTGGCAATCTTGATGGCGCTTTCGTTGTCGCAATAGAGTGGCACTTGCTTGAGATGAATGCCATAGTCTTTGAGTGTTTGCTTCATCCACAGAAGCTGAGCGCAGCAAGATCCAGCAGCAATGTATTCAGATTCAGCAGTGGAGAGAGATACACAGTTCTGCTTCTTTGAAGACCAACATACAAGTGATCATCCCAGAAAATGACATGTGCCTGATGTAGACTTGCGATCAACCTTGTCACCAGTATAATCAGCATCCGAGAATCCAACTAGATCAAACTCTGAGCCCTTTGGATACCATAATCCTAGAGTTGGGGTGTAAGCCAAATATCGAAGAATTTGCTTCACAGCTAAGTGATGCGATTCCTTTGGTGCCGCTTGGAATCGAGCACACATGCAAACACTAAGCATAATATCTGGCCTAAATGCACATAGATAAAGTAAAGAACCAATCATGGAGCGGTATACCTTTTGATCGAACTCTTTACCATTGTCGTCGGGACCCAGATGATGTTTGGCTGGCATTGGCGTCGTGAAGCCTTTGCAGTCTTGCATACCGAACTTCTTCAGGCAATCTTTGAGATACTTCTCTTGAGATATAAAGATGCCGTTGCATTGCTTTCGTATTTGAAGACCAAGGAAGAACTTCAGCTCTCCCATCATGGACATCTGGTATTGCTCTTGCATCATATATCCAAACTCTTCACTGTATTTCTGATTGGTGCAGCCGAAGATAATGTCATCCACATATATTTGGCACACAAATAGTTCACCATCATATGTCTTCGTGAAGAGAGTGGGGTCGAGGGAACCAAGTGTGAAGCCTTTGCTTTTCAGGAAGTATTTGAGTGTGTCATACCAAGCCTGAGGGGCTTGTTTGAGGCCATACAGTGCCTTGTTGAGCTTGTATACCATGTCAGGATGCTTTGGATCTTCAAAGCCAGGCGGTTGTGCAACATACACTTCTTCTTCAATCTTGCCATTGAGAAAAGCGCTCTTCACATCCATTTGATATAGAAGTATGTTATGATGATTTGCATAGGCCAGCAGTATGCGTATGGCTTCAAGTCGAGCCACGGGAGCAAATGTTTCATCGAAGTCAATCCCTTCCACTTGAGTATATCCTTGAGCAACGAGACGAGCTTTGTTTCTGACAACTTGACCATGCTCATCTTGCTTGTTGCGGTATATCCATTCGGTGCCTATTATATTGTGCTTCCGAGGATCAGGACGCTTAACCAGTTCCCATACATTATTCAGCTCAAACTGTTGAAGCTCTTCTTGCATAGCTTGAATCCATTCAGGTTCCATGAAGGCTTCTTCAACTTTCTTGGGTTCTGTTATTGAGACGAATGCGAAGTGCCCACAGAGATTTGCTAGCTGTGTTGCCCTTGAACGAGTGAGCGGACCGGGTGCATTGATGCTATCAATTATTCTCTCAATCTGCACTTCATTGGAAACATGAGGATGTACAGGGTGAAGATTTTGCTCTTGCTGATCATTGTCATTGTTAGAGGGATTGTCTTCAGGCTGAGCATTGTCTTCAGGTTGATCAGGTGCGGAGATGATAAGTTCCTCTTCAGGTTGAGCTTTAGAGGGTATGATTTCTCCAGTTCCCATAAGATTGATTGATTCACTGGATGAAACTTCATCTAGCACATTTGGCAGGTGCTCTCTTTGTGAACCGTTAGTCTCATCAAACCGCACATCCACTGTTTCAACCACTTTATAATGAAAGAGATTGAAGACTCTGTAGGAGTGCGAATCCTTTCCATATCCAAGCATAAAACCGTCATGTGCTTTTGGTGCAAATTTTGAAGTGTGATGTGGATCCTTGATCCGGCACCTGGCGCCAAATACTCTGAAGTAACTGACATTTGGCTTCTTGCCAGTAAGGAGCTCATAAGATGTCTTGTTCAGAAGTTTGTGAAGATAAACACGGTTGATTGTATGGCATGCAGTATCAGTGGCTTCAGGCCAGAATTTTCTTGGAGTCTTGTATTCATCAAGCATCGTTCGGGCCATCTCAATGAGTGTTCTGTTCTTGCGTTCGACGATGCCATTCTGCTGTGGCGTGTACGGAGCTGAGAATTCATGTGTGATGCCCAAAGTATCAAGATATGTATCAAGGCCAGTGTTCTTGAATTCAGTGCCATTGTCACTTCTGATGTGCTTTATCTTGGCACCATAGTTGTTCATTGCTCGATTGGCAAAGCGTCTGAAGACATCCCGCACTTTAGTCTTGTAGAGGATTATGTGCACCCAAGTATATCTAGAATAATCATCAATAATGACAAAGCCATAGAGACAAGCAGTAGTAGTAAGAGTTGAGTAATGAGTGGGACCGAAAAGATCCATGTGGAGCAGTTCGAAGGGTCGAGTTGTTGTCATGATTGTCTTTGAGGGATGCTTGGCCCTCGTCATCTTTCCTGCTTCACAGGCACCGCATAAGTGATCTTTCTTGAACTTGACGCCCTCGATGCCTATGACATGCTTCTTCTTTGCAAGGGTGTGGAGGTTCCTCATGCCAGCATGCCTTAGCCTCCGATGCCAGAGCCAACATTCTGAAGCTTTTGCCAGAAGACATACGGCAAGCTATGGTCCTGCTGAGAAATCTACCACGTACAAATCATCTTTCCTATACCCTTCAAACACTAGAGACTTGTCAGATTTCATTAGAACAAGGCAACGATATTTTCCAAACATCACGATCATATTTAAATCGCAAAGCATTGAGACAGACATTAAGTTGAAACCAAGGGATTCAACAAGCATGACTTTATCCATGTGTTGATCCTTTGAGATTGCAACTCTACCTAGACCCAATACCTTACTTTTACCAGTGTCAGCAAATGTGATGTGACTCTTGTCGGATGGACGTAAGGTTGAGTCCATAAGAAGGCTTCTCTTGCCAGTCATGTGATTGGTACACCCACTATCAATAATCCATTCTAAAGCTGCTGGTGTCATACCCTACAGTGCAGTTAGGGGGATAGGCTTCACGAAGAGAATTGTGAAGCATAAACATTTGACGAGCAAGTGGATTATGAAAGCTTAGATCGAGGTTAGGACTGATAGGGCAAGTAGCAAGCGACTCAGGAACAAAACACATAATAAGACCATTTGGGCATTTGATCTTGCATCCTACAAGATGTTTAAGGTCCCCAGCAATAGCTTCAGACGCATTTGATTTTCGGCTGGAGACCCTTCCCTGCAAAAGAGAGTTAAGCTTTCTTAGCCACCCACATCTTCAAGGGTGGCTTCGAAGCAATGAGTCTAAGTGCAGCATCTGAGAACTTTGGCTTTGGAGCCCTAGCAAATAGTCTTGCAGGTGGACAATAGTACTCATAAGAATAAGCAGAGTAGTTCTTGGTCTTATGAACATGGCGGTTTGATGAACCACGCTCATATTCATAGGCCTGAGTATGGCTTCCCTGCAAAACATTTGCGTTAGTGCGACTCAGGTGAGTCCTCTGTCTGTATGAAGCCTTTGGACCGTATGAAGCCTGTGGTCTGGGGTTTGTCTTCTTCACCTGTGGTGTCATGATGACATTCACAGGAAGATTCTCCAAACACTTTTTTGGCACCCAGATCTTCTTCATAGGCGGTCCATTCCTGCAGTTAGTACCAATATACCTGGCAAACACTTCACCATTCTGATTCCTAAACAGTTTATAGTTTGCATCAAAGGATTCATCAATAACGATGGGATTAGCACAAGTGAAGCCAGATAGGGTGGATGGATCCGCTGAAGGTTCCTTTGCAGCAACCCATGTGGTTTTGGGGTACTGCTCAGGTTTCCAGTAAGAGCCATCAGCATTCATTTTCCTTTCGAACCCAACACCCTCTTTCCTAGGGTTTTGGTTCAGGATCTGCCTTTTGAGGACATCACATAGTGTCTGATGCCCTTTGAGACTTTTGTACATCCCTGTTTCAAGCAGTGTCTTCAACCTAGCATTCTCATCAGCAATAGCAGTGGTATCCTCAGCGGAGGGGTTAGTTACCACATCAACAGTTGAAGATATTGCAATAGTAGCAGCAGTAGAACATTCAGCAACAGAGGTAGCGTTATCACGCTCAATGCATTTAAGACATGGTGGTTCAAATCCTTCCTGAGCGGAACTGATCTATTTGGCGCGAAGTGACTCATTTTCCTTTTGAAGATCTTCATGAGCCACTCTCAATTTCTCAAGATCTTGCTTCCTTTGAAGATAATCATAGGAAAGCCTTTCATGAGTTGTTGAGAGCGTTTCATGATGACTTTCAAGTTCCTCATACTTAACATGAAGATTTTTTATGTCTTCAATTAAGGACTGAGATCGAGTCATTTCAGCGTCTAGCAGATCATCGCTTTTGTCTAACAGTTTTTGAATATGTTCCATAGCTTTCTGTTGTTCAGTTGCAATTTTAGCAAGTGTTTTGTAGCTGGGTTTGGAATCACAATCAGAGTCATCTTCACTAGATGTTTGATAGTGAGTAGTGCATGTGTTTACCTTGGCACCGCGTGCCATGAAGCAGTAGGTAGGAGCGGAGTAGTCCTTGTCATTTGCATCGGTGTCGGTGATGAAGTCGTTGTCTTCAGTGTTGAAGATGGACTTGGCAACGTATGCTGTAGCCAGACTCGCAACGCCAGAATCGGACTCCTCCTCAGACTCCACCTCCGCCTCCTCAGAAGTAGACTCCTCCTCTGAATCCATTTCCTTGCCAACAAACGCACGTGCCTTGCCAGATGAGCTCTTCTTGTGTGATGAAGACTTGGAGGAAGACTTGGAAGAGAACTTTGAGTATTTCTTCTTCTTCTTGTCGTCAGATTCATACTCCTTGCTCTTCTTCTTCTTGTTGTTCTCATTGTCCCACTGCGGATACTCAGAGATGTAGTGGCCAGGTTTCTTGCACTTGTGGCATGATCTTTTCTTGTAGTCATAAGCAGAAGCTTCATCATTCCTTGAGCTTGATCGTGAAGACTTTTTGAAGCCTTTCTTCTTGGTGAATTTTTGGAACTTCTTCACAAGCATAGCAAGCTCCTTTCCAATGTCTTCAGGATCATCAGAACTGCTGTCAGATTCTTCTTCAGATGTGGAGACAACTTTTGCCTTCAAGGCACGAGTTCGCCCATAGTTGGGACCGTAGATGTCTCTTTTCTCAGAAAGCTGAAACTCGTGTGTGTTGAGCCTCTCAAGTATGTCAGACGGATCGAGTGTCTTGAAGTCAGAATGTTCTTGAATCATCAGGGCTAGGGTGTCAAACAAGCTGTCAAGTGATCTCAGGAGTGTCTTGACGACTTCATGCTTGGTGATCTCAGTGGCGCCAAGAGCTTGAAGCTCATTTGTGATATTAGTGAGTCGATCAAATGTGAGCTGGACATTCTCATTGTCATTTCTCTTGAAGCGGTTGAAGAGGTTGCGAAGGACGCTGATTCTCTGATCTCTCTGGGTTGAGACACCTTCATTGACCTTGGAGAGCCAGTCCCATACTAGCTTAGATGTTTCCAAAGCACTTACATGGCCATACTGTCCCTTGGTCAGATGACCACAGATGATATTCTTGGCAGTGGAGTCCAGTTGAACGAACTTCTTGACATCAGCAGCGGTGTCACCTTCACCAGCCTTAGGAACACCATTCTTGATGACATACCATAGGTCGACATCAATGGCTTCAAGATGCATGCGCATCTTATTCTTCCAGTAGGGATATTCAGTTCCATCGAAGACGGGACATGCATCAGAGACTTTGATTATCCCTACAGTCGACATAGCTAAAACTCCAGGTGGTTAAACCGAATCACACAGAACAAGGGAGTACCTTGCTCTGATACCAATTGAAAGTGCGTTATATCGACTAGAGGGGGGGTGGATAGGCGATTTTTATGAAAGTCTTCACAACGTGGAAGTTTCGAAGACAAACGATAAAAATAGACCTATTACCATGCAGCGGAAGGTAGACTACACTAGGAAAACCATAGTCAAGTATTCAATGAAGTGAAAGCACAATGACCTATAGCAGCTAGGTAGTAAGGATCAGGTAGGAAGATATTATGAAGCCAATCAGAACAAGCAGTCACTCAGTGAAGACAAAAGATAGTGCAATCATACAATGACTTCACAAGGACCAACAGTAAGTAAAGGGAAGGGAAGGATGAAACCAGTGATTCGTTGAAGACAAAGATTTTTTAGACCAATTCCAGTTGCCGTGACAACTGTACGTCTGGTTAGGGCGGCTAGGTATTTAAACCTGAGGACACACAGTCCCGGACACCCAGTCCTGAACACGCAGCTCAGGACACCCAGTCCTCACCGTATTCCCCTTGAGCTAAGGACACCCAGTCCTCGCCCAATCACTCTGGTAAGTCTTCAAGGTAGACTTCCAAACCTTCACATACTTCGTTCACCGGCAATCCACAATGACTCTTGGATGCTCAGAACGCGACGCCTAACCGGCTGGAGGATTCACAGTCCTCAAGTGTAATAAGTCTTCAGATCACACAGACAAGAAGACTTAAGTGATGCCTAACACTCTTTGGCTCTGGGTGGTTAGGGCTTTATCCTCTCAAGGAATTCTCTCTCAAAGGCTTCGAGGTGGGTTGCTCTCAAACGAAAAAAGGCGTACTTTAACTCTGAGCAGCCAACCTTTTATGGTTGTAGGGGGTTGGCTATTTATAGCCACTAGGCAACCCGACCTGATTTGTCCGAAATGACCCTGGGTCACTAAGGAACTGACACGTGTTCCAATGGTCAGATTTCAAACACACACGAAAACTTTACTTGGGCTACAAGCAAAGCTGACTTGTCCGACTCTGGACAAGATTCGCTCTCATAGTCTTCACTTGAAGACATAGGTTTTGGTTAAGCATCACTTCAGTCATTCTGACTGGTTCTCTTGGACCCCACTTAACAATACGGTGGTTCCTATGACTCAATAAAGAAGAAAAAGAACTACGAAAGATCTAAGTCTTCGAGCTCCATAGGCTTCATGCGATGTCTTCTTGTCATAGTCTTCAATGTGAATATCTTCACATACCACCTTTGACATCAATGTCTTCATACATTTTTAGGGGTCATCTCTGGTAGGAAAACCGAATCAATGAGGGACTTCTACCTGTGTTATCCTGCAATTTTCACAAACACATTAGTCCCTCAACTAGGTTTGTCATCAATACTCCAAAACCAACTAGGGGTGGGACTAGATGCACTTACATTGGGTCTAGGTAGAGTTGCAATCTCAAGGGATCAACACATGGATAAAGTGATGCTTGTTGAATCCCTTGGTTTCAACTTAATGTCTGTCTGAATGCTTTGCGATTTAAACATGATTGTGATGTTTGGAAAATATCGTTGCCTTGTTCTAATGGAATCTGACAAGTCTCTAGTCTTTGAAGGGTATCGGAAAGATGATTTGTACATGGTAGATTTCTCAACAGGACCACAGCTTGCCGTATGTCTTCTTGCAAAAGCTTCAGAATGCTAGTTTTGGCATCGGAGGCTAGGGCATGCTGGCATGAGGAATTTGCACATCTTTGCAAAGAAGAAGCATATCATAGGCATCGAGGGCATCAAGTTCAAGAAAGATCACTTATGCGGTGCATGCGAAGCTGGAAAGATGACGAGGGCCAAGCATCTCTCGAAGACAATCATGACAACGACTCAACCCTTCGAACTGCTACACATGGATCTCTTCGGTCTCACACACTACTCAACTCTTACTACTACTGCTTGTCTCTATGGCTTTGTCATTGTTGATGATTATTCAAGATATACATCGGTGCATATAATCCTCTACAAGACTGAAGTGCAGGATGTCTTCAGACGCTTCGCCAATCGAGCCATGAACAACTATGGCGTCAAGATCAAGCACATCAGAAGTGACAATGGCACTGAATTCAAGAACACCGGCCTCGACACTTATCTTGATACTTTGGGCATCACTCATGAGTTCTCAGCTCCGTACACGCCGCAGTAGAATGGCATCGTGGAACGCAAGAACAGAACACTCATTGAGATGGCTCGGACGATGCTCGATGAATACAAGACTCCAAGAAAGTTCTGGCCTGAAGACATTGATACTGCATGCCATGTCATCAACCGTGTTTATCTTCACAAGCTTCTGAAAAAAACATCCTATGAGCTCCTCACTGGTAAGAAGCCAAATGTCAGTTACTTCAGAGTATTTGGTGCCAGGTCCTGGATCAAGGATCCACATCACACTTCAAAATCTGCACCGAAAGCACATGATGGTTTTATGCTTGGATACGGAAAGGATTCGCACTCCTACAGAGTCTTCAACCTCTTTGACTATAAAGTGGTTGAAACTGTGGATGTGCGGTTCGATGAGACTAACGGCTCGCAAAGAGAGCACCTGCCAAGTGTGCTAGATGAAGTTCCATCTAGTGAATCCATCAAGCTTATGGGAACTGGAGAAATCATACCGTCTGAAGCACAGCCCGAAGAGGAACTCATCATCTATGCACCTGATCAACCTGAAGACAATACTCAGCCTGAAGACAATCCTTCTAACGATGACAATGATCAGCAAGAGCAAAATCTTCGTCATGTTCATCCTCGTGTTGCAAATGAAGTACAAATTGAGAAAATAATTGATAGCATCAATGCACCTGGTCCACTCACTCGTTCAAGGGCAACACAACTAGCAAATTTCTGTGGGCACTTCGCATTCGTCTCAATATTTGAACCCAAGAAAGTTGATGAAGCCTTCATGGAACCTGAATGGATTCAAGCTATGCAAGAAGAGCTTCAACAGTTTGAGCTAAATAATGTATGGGAACTGGTCAAGCGTCCTGATCCTCGTAAGCACAATATCATAGGCACTAAATGGATATATTGCAACAAGCAAGATGAGCATGGTCAAGTTGTCAGAAACAAGGCTCGTTTCGTTGCTCAAGGATACACTCAAGTTGAAGGAATTGACTTCGATGAAACATTTGCTCTTGTGGCTAGGCTTGAAGCTATACGCATGCTGCTGGCCTATGCAAATCATCATAACATTCTTCTGTATCAAATGGATGTGAAGAGTGCCTTTCTCAATGGCAAGATTGAAGAAGAAGTGTATGTTGCACAACCGCCTGGCTTTGAAGATCCAAAACATCCTGACATGGTTTACGAGCTCAACAAGGCACTGTATGGCCTCAAACAAGCCCCTCGTGCTTGGTATGACACACTCAAGGACTTCCTGAAGAGCAAAGGCTTCAAACCTGGTTCCCTAGATCCCACGCTCTTCACGAAGACATATGATAGTGAACAGTTTGTGTGCCAAATATATGTGGATGACATTATCTTCAGCTGCACTAATCAGAAATATAGTGATGAGTTTGGATACATGATGCAAGAGCAATATCAGATGTCCATGATGGGTGAGCTGAAGTTCTTCCTTGGTCTTCAAATACGACAGCAACGCAACGACATCTTCATATCTCAAGACAAATACCTCAAGGATTGCCTGAAGAAGTTTGGAATGCAAGACTGCAAAGGTTACACGATGCCAATGCCTACCAAGAGTCATCTAGATTCTGACGCCAATGGTAAAGAGTTCGATCAAAAGGTATACCGCTCCATGATTGGTTCTTTGCTTTATTTATGTGCATCTAGGCCAGATATCATGCTTAGTGTTTGCATGTGTGCCTGATTCCAAGCGGCACCAAAGGAATCGCATCACTTAGCTATGAAGGGAATTCTTCGATATTTGGCTCACACCCCAACACTAGGATTATGGTATCCAAAGGGCTCAGAGTTTGATCTAGTTGGATTCTCGGATGCTGATTATGCTGGTGACAAGGTGGATCGCAAGTCTACATCAGGCACATGTCACTTTTTGGGACGATCACTTGTGTGTCGGTCTTCAAAGAAGCAGAACTGTGTATTTCTCTCCACTGCTGAATCTGAATACATTGCTGCTGGATCTTGCTGCGCTCAGCTTCTATGGATGAAGCAAGCACTCAAAGACTATGGCATTCATCCGAAGCAAGTGCCACTCTACTACGACAACGAAAGCGCCATCAAGATTGCCAACAACCCAGTTCAGCACTCGGAGACAAAGCACATTGAAATTTGTCATCACTTTCTCAGAGATCATGTTGTGAAGGAAGATATTGATATCATACACGTCAACACTGAAGAGCAATTGGCAGATATCTTCAGTAAGCCCTTGGATGAGAAGAGATTTTGCAAGTTACGATGTGAGCTAAATATCTTGGAATCCTCAAATGTCCTGTGATCAGGCACACATCCTAACACTTATGCATATTGATGACTTAGATGTGCAACACACGAAGTAAAGTATATCTTCAATCAATGAAGACATACATTCTAAGTGTGAATACATTAATGGGGAATTTGACTTCGGAGCACCACGATAATTGTGCGCTGTGTCTGGGTCTAATACTTCCTATATAGTGGGTAACACCACCACCAAATTCTTCTATTTGAAGTGTTTTACCCATGGCGTTACATTTGCTATGTCTTCACATTTTGTTTGTCTTCATTCTCAACTTGTCCTCATGCTTATCTTCACTATGTTGGTTTGGTTGCCTTTTTCACACATATATATATATACATATATATACTAGTGTTCTGTCCTCTACAGCATTCACTTATAGCTATGTCTTCTTGTTGAATCTTTTGAACTAAGTGAATGTGATCGGACCCTAACCTCTCTATGCTTTCTATCTCAAACTCTATCTCTCCAAATCATATGCATTCTCTTGAAACTGTCCAATGTCTTCTCTGCGTCCTTATCAGCAGAAGATACAGAGACAAACATTAAGTCCGTTTTCAATGCTAATTCCTTCACATGAAACCCGGAGAAGTAGGAACGACCACCCGACAATCCAGGCGTGCGTGGGAACATGGAACAACCTCCGATATGTTGCATGATGGCCACCTGTCCTTCAGATGTGAAGCGCCAGGGGCACCTGTGTAATAACACTGTGTCGTCCCTGTCCCTATAAATACACGCCTCACCACAGTCATTATCCTTTCTTCCACTCTCGCTCAAACCCTAGCGCCACCGCTAGCCCTCGACGACGCCGGTGATGAAGCGTTTAGCTGCCGCGACCTCTCCGACGCTGTCTTCACGCCAGCCGCGGACATCGTCTTCTCCGCCGCCGCCGTAGGTGTCCTCCATCGCCAAGTTAGGGCACGGACGATCGAACTGCTCGGCCTCCTCTACCACTGCGTCTAGTAGTTCTTCGTGTGGTAAATAAAACTTCCTTTTTACGGCCCCTTTGATCCTATAGATTCGTCACTTTCTACCACAAGCAGTTTCTATTCAGACAAGTTGGATCTATTTCATACTGCATCTCATAATATGCCTAGTATGTTCACTTATGCTTCACAAAGTAGTTAGATTCCTCACTTGTACTGATCCATGGATTCGTACAAATCTGGAACCAACTCCTTATCTATGAGTGAATGTCTTCGCACGATGAGGTCAATGTCTTCTAAACTAATTTATCTTCAAAATCTTCTGAGAATGCATCTGACCTCTTCCCCTTCCCTTGCACCTTAATGCTGTCACAGGTACATGTCCGTGGGAGAATCCCTTGGTTCTCATAGTCTGCATTCATTTGCAGAATTCTTACAGCATCATATAAATTCTTCCGAAGCCAGTTCTTGTTTGTCCAGCAAGCGAAAGCCTTTGAACATATTGAAGCCATTCAGTTTAAAGTTCCTGGCTGCAGAGAAATCAGCAAGGAAGGGTGGCAGAAAGCGTCGAGGTGAAACATCAAGAGATCTGCCCGATGACCTCTCAGAGCTATACAAGACAGATCCAGAAGAGGATTAGAATCAGCGCAAGACACGAATCCAATGGATTCGATGATATTGGGCAGAACAGTGGTTCAAGTACAGGTTTGTGACCAAGGAATATGCTGAGAAGAATGCCATCAAGCGACTATGGGGAGACATCCTATACAGAAATCTTCAACCCAGGTCCAGAGATGAAGCCATTGAACAAGGCTTCTATCCCTGCATGGTCCGTGGACCACAGCCTGGGGATGCTGACCCATCATCATTGCTATGGTGTCGTGATGACAATCTGTTCAAGTGCAACTTCCAGTTTGCCCAGAATTCGGTGAAGCAGAACAAGAAGTCATTGGGACTAGACTTCAACCCTGGTCCCTCTGCTCCCCGTGCCGATGGCACCCGCAAAGCTGAACCCAATCTTATTGGGCCCTTCTACAACCTGGACGGTCTTATCACTCATATCATGGTTCAAGGGACAGCCGTGGATGAGCCTGCAGATGACGCTGAATCTGATGAAGCGCCTGCACCACCGAAGCCAAAGAAACTAAAGCAGCCTAAAGCTTTAAAGCCTGCCTCAGCACCAAAAATATCATGGGCGAAGCCACTGGCTACCGCACCTCCTGAAGACAGTGTGCAGTCTGAAGATTTGTCACGCATCTCCAAGCCCTCGAAAGTTAAGATGCCTCTGCAACACACCAGCCAAGAACTGACTGCTGCTATTCTGTGCAACGACGCCATTGATCTGTCCAGCGATGAAGATCTAGCAGATGACGCTCTTGAGCAACTGATCAAGAGCAAAGAAGAAGCTGAAATCTTCAATGATTTGCCTCTCTTTGACGTGGAAATCATCCATAACTTCATTGATGAGTGGTTTGACACGCCCAACCTCAGCTTTGAAGATCTGCAACTTCTGATTGGCCTCAGTGTTGCCTTCCATGGCGCCATTGCTTCAGAGCTAGCTTTAGCTCAGCGCATCGTTGAACTGAAGCAAAAGATCGACTTTGAGAAAGCTCAGTTAAAGAAGCATATGGCCAAGCTCAGCGTGCAAGAGGTCAAGAACTTCAAGATCATGCTGCACGAGCTCAAAGAAGCCTTTCTCAAGAAGCGTGAAGAAGCTCAAGGTTCTCGTGAGCGCATGAAGAGCCTGGCTGACAAGTGTGTGCAAGCCTACAATGAGGCTGAGAGGCGCAAGGCCCTTGGTCGTCCTGGCATCGACCCCAGGATGGCTGCAAAGAAGAAGAAGAAGCCCGCTGTGGCTGAACCCGACGCACCAACGTAGGAAGCACATCCCGTTGTCTTCCCAACTAGCATGACTGGCTCGAAGCCAAAGGCCAGGTCAACCGCTTTAGAACTGAAGAAGACGAGGACTGCTGAGGCTGAAGCCAGAAAGAGGAAACATCCTGAAGCCTCTGATGCTGCTCCCTCCAAGAAGAAGCGGAAGACCAAGAAAGAACGAGCTGCTCCCACAGGGCCCTTAGTTGTTGAACCTATCTCAATGGTTCGCCCTGCATCTACACACCAAGAGCGCCAACTCATTGTCCATGAGCCTGCTTCCACAGAGGCTCATACAGCTGAAGACATTCCAGCAGTTGATCCCACCGCTGCTGAAGACATTGGTCACCATGACAATGTTGAAGATGATGTAGTTCTTCCTTAGATCGAGCACCAACAGGTATCATCGCCTGTGCTTACGCACAGCGAACTCATCAGCATTGGTCGTCCTCTGACACCAATTGCTCAGGATGCATCATGGGCTGATCACCCACAACAAAAAGTCACACCACCCCGGCAGGAAGAAGAAGATGACTTTGAGGCCCAGCCAACTCCATCTCTAGAGGCGTCGCCAGCGTTATGCAGGCTTCACAAAGGACCAAGGTCTCAAGTCCCTCTTTCGAGCATTCTAGAAGGAGAAGTGCCCCACCAATCTGTTGCATGTCAAGTGTTTCCAGATGCCACTCCTACTGTGAATGTCTCCAAGTCTGAGGCTAAAGCTGCTGAAGACATTCCGGCTGCATCAGCCGAGGACACCCAAGAAGAAGAACATGTCCCTACTCCCCCAACTACTCAAGAAGCTATTCTCGAGGAGAACGTGTCTGTGCCCGACCCTCCAGCTCATCAAGTGGAGGTAGAAAATCTTGAGGCTGCCACCACCAACACAAATGAAGCCAATGACGTTGTCATGGCTGAAGCAAATGTAGAGCCTGCACCAATGCCAGAAGTCAATGAAGCCATTGATGCAACTGCTCCTGAAGCCTCTGTTGTGCAGCCCAACGCCTCTACCACTGCTCCTGTTCCTGCACCTGCTGCTGGTCCTCAATTTGATTATCATGTTGAGCACATGCCTCGGGTACAGAAGCCAATGCCAAGATTGCCCAGGTTTCCAGGTCCTGCATCAGCACCTAGATCCTTTAATATCAACAGCTTCAAAGCAGACAACACCTTCTTCAATAGCTCTAAGAACCCCTACTCAAGGGAAAGAATATCTTCTGATCAGTTCTGGAGCTATCCGCAGCGAAGTTATTACTCATGCATTCTGTACAATCAAGGTCGCATCTTCCCTCATATGCGTCTTGACACCGAAGCAATAACTGGTCTGCCCTGCTTGGAAGAAGCTCTGGATTGCTTCAAAGAGGCTGGATTGTTGCCCTTCGTCACCGACCAAGAGCACTGGAACGAAGAGTTGCTGCTCCAATTTTATGCCACTCTTCACATACGAGGCTACAACAGAGATCCGGAGACTTGGGTCCTTGAGTGGATGACTGGAAATGTTCATCACAAAGCGAAAGCCTTTGATATCATTGATCTCACTGGTCTACCCATTCCTGGAGATCTCTATGAACCTGGCTGTCAGCTTCACAGTGAAGCTATGGAGAGCATCTTTCAGAAGCCTGAACCGAACATGAGTCAGATGCTCGGTATGATGAAGCCTTTGCCTCCAGATGCTGCATATCCTAAGGAGTTCTTTGTTGAAGACCTTGAGTATCTGCTACGGACTATCTATCACATTATAAGGCGAACTCTCTGGCCCATCAAAGGACATTCTCCACATGCAAAGCTGGAAGGTGCAATGAAGACTTTGGTCTTCTATATTCTTCACGGCAAATGCTTCAATGCACAAGACTTCTTCATCTGCCAACTTGCTGCATCAGGATCTGATCTTTTTGGCTTGAAGTTCTATGCTCCATGGATAATGCGGCTGATTAAACTCCACTCAGCTATCTCATATCAGCCATCTGCTCGCAATCATCGGATCTTTCTACCTGACGTGGATATGTCCGTTGAAGCCATTTATCCAGAGCCTGCCAAGGAGCCTCTTTGTCTTCAGAATGTTGAGCATCAAAGTTTCTCTCAGAACATTGAAGGAGTTGAAGCAGTCACTCGTGTTTATCCTCTGGCTGGTACTACACGTGCACCTCATCGTGCCCTCACTAAAGCCACTGAAAGCACCATTGCCCAACGGCCCAAGAAGCGATCTCATGTTCTCAATGACCGAGAGCTTCTAGTAGCTCTTCATCAAAAACAGGATAGGCATCATGACTGGCTGAAGCGCCAAATGTAAAGCCTCTTGGTGGATGTCAACTGCATTCGAAATCTTGCCACCAAGAATGCCTTTGTTGCCCATGAAACATGTCGGCGTACATGGAAAGGGCTGACGCTTATGTGTTCTGAGGATGATCTTCAAGAGGATGGCTTCTCTGAACGTTTCAAGTTTGACTCGACACCTCCCCGAAGGACTGTGCTGCGATGAACTCCATCTCTTGAAGACTCTGAGTTCTCTTCCTCTGCGGCAACTGTGAATGCTAGAGTGATCGAGGACGAAGATGATGCCACTTCACCGCCCCCTACTTCTGCACGCATCGACACTGCTCCGAGTTCTTCTGCACCGTCGAACACCACCGACGACCTTGCTGCTTCGTCTACTCCTCATGGGAACGAGTAGATGCTCTATGTCTTCAAACCTTTTTGGTCCTTACTGACAAAAGGGGGAGAAGCATATGAGTTTGATAGTCTTCAAGCGGGTCCATATGGGTGGTTATTTTATGTTTTGCCTAGTGTTTACAACTCTCGTTTTGATACATTTGGTTCTTTGAGTTGTAACACTTAAACTCGATGGTCGTCTGCTACTTATTTGCTATTCTGTGATGCGATGATAAATTCCGCATGTGCGATGATAAATTCTGCACTTAGATCATTTTGCAGACGTCCATTTTTCATTATGCATGTCATTATCTTCACATACTTTTCATGCATGATGAAGTGCAGGATGTCTTCAGACGCTTCGCCAATCGAGCCATGAACAACTATGGCGTTATGATCAAGCACATTAGAAGTGACAATGGCATTGAATTCAAGAACACCGGCCTCGACACTTATCTTGATACTTTGGGCATCACTCATGAGTTCTCAGCTCCGTACACGCCGCAGTAGAATGGCATCGTGGAACGCAAGAACAGAACACTCATTGAGATGGCCCGGACGATGCTCGATGAATACAAGACTCCAAGAAAGTTCTGGCCTGAAGCCATTGATACTACATGCCATGTCATCAACCGTGTTTATCTTCAAAAGCTTCTGAACAAAACATCCTATGAGCTCCTCACTGGTAAGAAGCCAAATGTCAGTTACTTTAGAGTATTTGGTGCCAGGTCCTGGATCAAGGATCCACGTCACACTTCAAAATCTGCACCAGAAGCACATGATGGTTTTATGCTTGGATACGGAAAGGATTCGCACTCCTACAGAGTCTTCAACCTCTTTGACTATAAAGTGGTTGAAACTGTGGATGTGCGGTTCGATGAGACTAACGGCTCGCAAAGAGAGCACCTGCCAAGTGTGCTAGATGAAGTTCCATCTAGTGAATCCATCAAGCTTATGGGAACTGGAGAAATCATACCATCTGAAGCACAGCCCGAAGAGGAACTCATCATCTATGCACCTGATCAACCTGAAGACAATACTCAGCCTGAAGGCAATCCTTCTAACGATGACAACGATCAGCAAGAGCAAAATCTTCGTCCTGTTCATCCTCGTGTTGCAAATGAAGTATAGATTGAGAAAATAATTGATAGCATCAATGCACCTGGTCCACTCACTCGTTCAAGGGCAACACAACTAGCAAATTTCTGTGGGCACTTCGCATTCGTCTCAATATTTGAACCCAAGAAAGTTGATGAAGCCTTCATGGAACCTGAATGGATTCAAGCTATGCAAGAAGAGCTTCAACAGTTTGAGCTAAATAATGTATGGGAACTGGTCAAGCGTCCTGATCCTCGTAAGCACAATATCATAGGCACTAAATGGATATATTGCAACAAGCAAGATGAGCATGGTCAAGTTGTCAGAAACAAGGCTCGTTTCGTTGCTCAAGGATACACTCAAGTTGAAGGAATTGACTTCGATGAAACATTTGCTCTTGTGGCTAGGCTTGAAGCTATACGCATGCTGCTGGCCTATGCAAATCATCATAACATTCTTCTGTATCAAATGGATGTGAAGAGTGCCTTTCTCAATGGCAAGATTGAAGAAGAAGTGTATGTTGCACAACCGCCTGGCTTTGAAGATCCAAAACATCCTGACATGATTTACAAGCTCAACAAGGCACTGTATGGCCTCAAACAAGCCCCTCGTGCTTGGTATGACACACTCAAGGACTTCCTGAAGAGCAAAGGCTTCAAACCTGGTTCTCTGGATCCCACGCTCTTCACGAAGACATATGATGGTGAACTGTTTGTGTGCCAAATATATGTGGATGACATTATCTTCGGCTGCACTAATCAGAAATATAGTGATCAGTTTGGATACATGATGCAAGAGCAATATCAGATGTCCATGATGGGTGAGCTGAAGTTCTTCCTTGGTCTTCAAATACGACAGCAACACAATGACATCTTCATATCTCAAGAGAAATACCTCAAGGATTGCCTGAAGAAGTTTGGAATGCAAGACTGCAAAGGTTACACGACGCCAATGCCTACCAAGAGTCATCTAGATTCTGATGCCAATGGTAAAGAGTTCGATCAAAAGGTATACCGCTCCATGATTGGTTCTTTGCTTTATTTATGTGCATCTAGGCCAGATATCATGCTTAGTGTTTGCATGTGTGCCTGATTCCAAGCGGCACCAAAGGAATCGCATCACTTAGCTGTGAAGCGAATTCTTCGATGTTTGGCTCACACCCCAACACTAGGATTATGGTATCCAAAGGGCTCAAAGTTTGATCTAGTTGGATTCTCGGATGCTGATTATGCTGGTGACAAGGTGGATCGCAAGTCTACATCAGGCACATGTCACTTTCTGGGACGATCACTTGTGTGTTGGTCTTCAAAGAAGCAGAACTATGTATTTCTCTCCACTGCTGAATCTGAATACATTGCTGCTGGATCTTGCTGCGCTCAGCTTCTATGGATGAAGCAAGCACTCAAAGACTATGGCATTCATCCGAAGCAAGTGCCACTCTACTACGACAACGAAAGCGCCATCAAGATTGCCAACAACCCAGTTCAGCACTCGGAGACAAAGCACATTCAGATCCGTCATCACTTTCTCAGAGATCATGTCATGAAGGAAGATATTGATATCATTCACGTGAGCACTAAAGAGCAACCGGCAGATATCTTCACAAAGCCCTTGGATGAGAAAAGGTTTTGCAAGTTGCAGTGTGAGCTAAATATCTTGGAATCCTCAAATGTCCTATGATCATGCACACATCCTAACACTTATGCATGTTTGTAAGTGCATCTAGTGCCACCCCTAGTTGGTTTTGGAGTATTGACGACAAACCTAGTTGAGGGACTAATGTGTTTGTGAGAATTGCAGGATAACACAGGTAGAAGTCCCTCATTGATTCGGTTTTCCTACCAGAGATGACCCCTAAAAATGTATGAAGACATTGAAGTCAAAGGTGGTATGTGAAGACATTCACATTGAAGACTATGACTAGAGAAGACATCGCATTAAGACTATGGAGTGCAAAGACTTAGACCTTTCGTAGTTCTTTTTCTTCTTTGTTGAGTCATAGGAACCACCGTACTGTTAAGTGGGGTCCAAGAGAACCAGTCAGAATGACTGAAGTGATGCTTAACCAAAATCCTATGTCTTCGAGTGAAGACTATGAGAGCGAATCTTGTTCAGAGTTGGAGAAGTTAGCTTTGCTTGTAGCCCAAGTAAAGTTGCCATGTGTGTTTGAAATCTGACCGTTGGAACACGTGTCAGTTCCTTAGTGACCCAGGGTCATTTCGGACAAATCAGGTCGGGTTGCCTAGTGGCTATAAATAGCCCAACCCCTACAACCATAAACGGTTGGCTGCTCAGAGTTAAAGTACGGCTTTTTTCGTTTGAGAGCAACCCACCTCGAAGCCTTTGAGAGAGAATTCCTTGAGAGGATAAAGCCCTAACCACCCAGAGCCAAAGAGTGTTAGGCATCACTTAAGTCGTCTTGTCTGTGTGATCTGAAGACTTATTACACTTGAGGACTGTGAATCCTCCAGCCGGTTAGGCGTCGCGTTCTGAGCATCCAAGAGTCATTGTGGATTGCCGGTGAACAAAGTATGTGAAGGTTTGGAAGTCTACCTTGAAGACTTACCAGAGTGATTGGGCGAGGACTGGGTGTCCTTAGCTCAAGGGGAATAAGGTGAAGACGAGGTCTTCTGAGTTGAATCTCAGCCTCCCTAACCAGACGTACAGTTGTCACAGCAACTGGAACTGGTCCAACAAATCATTGTCTTCAACGAGTCACTGGTTTCATCCTTCCCTTCCCTTTACTTACTGTTGGTTCTTGTGAAGTCATTGTACGATAGCATCACCATTCGACTTCACTAAGTGATTACATTTACTGATTGGCTTCTCAATATCTTCCTACCTGATCCTTACTGCCTAGCTGCTATTAGTCATTGTGCTTTCACTTCATTGAATACGTGACTATGGTTTGCCTAGTGTAGTCTACCTTCCGCTGCATGGTAATAGGTTTATTTCTATCGTTTGTCTTTGAAACTTACATGTTTTGAAGACTTTCATAAAAATCGCCTATTCACCCCCCTCTAGTCGATCACTAGCACTTTCAATTGGTATCAGAGCAAGGTACTCCCTTGTTCTGTGTGATTCGGTTTAACCACCTGGAGTTTTAGCTATGTCGACTGCAGGGATAATTAAAGTCTCCGCTGCGTGCCCCGTCTTTGATGGAACTGAATATCCCTACTGGAAGAATAAGATGCGCATGCATCTTGAAGCCATTGATGTCGACCTATGGTATGTCGTCAAGAATGGCGTTCCCAAGGCTGGAGAAGGTGTCACTGCCGCTGATGTCAAGAAGTTCGTTCAACTGGACTCTACTGCCAAGAATATCATCTATGGTCATCTGACCAAAGGACAGTATGGCCACGTGAGTGCTTTGGAAACATATAAGCTAGTCTGGGACTAGCTATCCAAGGTCAGCGAAGGCGTCTCAACCCAGAGAGATCAGAGAATCAGTGTCCTTCGCAACCTCTTCAACCACTTCAAGAGAAATGACAATGAGAATGTCCAGCTCACGTTTGATCGACTCACTGACATCACAAACGAGCTTCAAGGTCTTCGCATTTTGTTTGTCTTCATTATTAACATGGCTTCTTGTTTATCTTCAATGTACTGATTTGGTTTCTGTCCTCTACATCATTCACTTATAGGTATGTCTTCTAGTTGAATCTTTTGAACTAAGTGAATGTGATCGGACCCTGACCTTTCTATGCTCCCGTCTTAAGTCTATCTATCCAAATCATATGCATTCTATTGAAATTGTCAAAACATCTTCTCCGCGTCCTTGTCAGCAGAAGACACAGAGACAAACATTAATCTGTTTTCAATGCTCAATCCTTTTTACCTGAAACCCGGAGAAGTGGGAACGACCACCCGACAATCCAGGCATGCGTGGGAACGTGGAACAACCTCCAATGTGTTGCATGATCGCCACGTGTCCTTCAGATGTGAACCGCCAGAGGCACCTGTGTAATAACACTGTGTCGTCCCTGTCACTATAAATACACGCATCACCCCAATCATTATCTCTTCTTCCACTCTCGCACAAACCCTAGCGCCACCGCTAGCCCTCGACGACGCCGGTGATGAAGCGCTTAGCTGCCGCGACCTCATCGACGCCATCCTCACGCTGGCCGCGGACATCGTCTTCTCCGCCGTCGCCGTAGGTGTCCTCCGTCGCCAAGTTAGGGCACGGAAGATCGAACTGCTCGGCCTCCTCTCCCACTCTATCTAGCAGTTCCTCGTGTGGTAAATAAAACCTTTTTATAGTTTTTTGATCCGATAGATTCATCCATTTTCAACCACAAGTGGTTTCTGTTCCTATAAGTTGGATCTATCTCATTCTGCATCTCATAGCATGCCTAGTATGTTCACTTATGCTTCACAAAGTAGTTAGATTCCTCACTTGTACTTATTCATGGATTCATACAAATCTGGAACCAACTCTCTACATATGAGTGAATGTCTTCGCACTATGAGGTCAATGTCTTCTAAACTGATTTATCTTCAAAATCTTCTGAGAATGCATATGACCTCTTCCCCTTCCCTCGCATCTCTAATGTTGTCACATGTACATGTCCGTGGGAGAATCCCTTGGTTCTCATAGTCTGCATTCATTTGCAGAGTTCTTACAGCGTCACATAAATTCTCCTGAAGCTAGTTCCTTTCTGACCAGTAGACGGAAGACTTTGACAGTGTTGAAGCCTTTCAGTCTAAACTTCATGACAACTCAAAAATCAGTCAGAAAGGGCGGCAGACAACGCCGTGGAAACACTACTAAGGACCTGCCACCGGATCTCTATGAGTTATACAAGTCAGATCCAGAAGAAACCTATGGAGAACGCAAGAACTGAATCCAATGGATTCGAAGACATTGGGCAGAGGAATGGTTCAAGTACAGATTCATCACCAAGGAGTATGCTGAGAAGAATGCCTTAAAGGGCCCCTAGGGAGATATAATTTATAAAGGTCTTCAGCCCAAGTCGAAGTCCGAAGCTATTGCTCAAGGCTTCTACCCCTGCATGATTCATAGACCTCAGCCTGCTAATGCAGACCCATCCTCTCTGTTACGGTGTCATGAAGATAATCTGTTCAAGAGCAACTATCAGGCTGCAAAGAACTCGGCCAAGGAAAACAAGAAGTCTTTGGGATTAGACTTCAACCCAGGCCCCTCTGCACCAGGAGTTGATGGCACACGCGAAGCTGAACCCAATCTTATTGAGCCCTTCTACAACTTAGAAGGTCTCATCACTCACATTCAGGTTATAAGGGCAGCCGTGGACCACTCTGCAGATGACTTTGATTCTAATGAAACGCCTGCACCTATGAAGCCTGTGAAGCAACAGAAACCAAAGGATTCAAAGCCCCCCTCTGCACCAAATGTCTCATGGGCGAAGCCTCTGGCCACTGCACCTCCTGAAGCCAGTGTGCAGTCTGAAGATCTCTCACGCATCTCCAAGTCTGCCAAGTTGAAAAAGCCCATGCAACCCACTGGTCAAGCACTGACCCTTGCTATTGTTTTGAGAAATGAGAATGACGCCATTGATCTGTCCAGCGATGACGATCTTGGCGATGACGCTGTTGAGCAGTTGATAAAGAGCAAGCAAGAGGCGGAAATCTTCAATGATCTTCCCCTCTTTGATGTGGAAATCTTATACAAGTTTATTGATGAGTGGTTTGACAACCCAGATGTCAGTTTTGATGATCTTCGGCTTCCAATTGGCCTCAGCGTCTCCTTCCATGGAGCCATTGCTCCTGAGCTGGCTCTTGCTCAGAAAATTGTTGAGCTGAAGCATAAGATCGCTTATGAAAAGGCTCAGTTCAAGAGGCACATGGCCAAGCTCAATGTTGAAGACATTCAAAACTTCAAGGTCATGATGCATGAGCTCAAGGAGGCATTCCACAAGAAACGAGAAGAAGCAAAAGGTTCTCATGTGCGCATGAAGAATCTTGCTGCCAAATGTGTGCAAGGCTATAATGAAGTTGAAAAGCGCAAGGCTTTGGGGCGACCAGGCATCGACCCCGGAATGGCTGCCAAGAAGAAGAAGAAGCCAGCTGTGGCCGAACTAGAAGCATCAAGGTAGGAAGAACCTCGCATTGTCTTCCCAACCAGTATGACAGGCTCGAAGCCTAAGGTCCCCACAATGGCTTCAGAATTCAAGAAAACTAGAGTAGCTGAAGCCGAAGCCAGAAAGCGCAAGACCAAAGCCACCACTGATGATGCTCCCCCAACCAAGAAAAGAAAAACAAAGAAGAGAGACCGAAATGCTTCCACAGAGCCCCTTGTTGTCGAGCCAATTTCTGTTGCTCGTCCTTCCTCTGCACGTCAAGAACGTCGTTTGGTAGTTCATGAGCCTGCTTTCACAGAGGCTCCTAAAGTTGAAGAGAATCCAACTGTTGACCCCACCACAGCTGAAGACATTGGTCCTCATGACAATGTTGAAGATGATGAAGTCCTTCCTCAGATCGAGCACAATTTGGTATCATCGCCTGTTCTCACGAACATCGAACTCATCAACATTGGTCGTCCATTGACGCCAATTGCTCAGGATGACTCATGGGTTGATCACCCTCAAGAATCCCCTCATGCTGAAGAAACACCAGTCACTCCCCCACCACAGGTCACCACTCCGGTGATTGACAGTGAAGACTTTGAGGCCCAACCAATTCCATCTCCACAGGCGTCGCCAACATTTCGCAGGCTTCGCAAAGGACCAAGGCCACATGTCACATTGTCAAGTGTTCCAGAAGGAGAAGAGCGTCAATCCATTTCATGCGAAGTCTTTCCTGAAGCCTCTCCTACTGTGAACATTCCTGAATCTGAAGCCAAAATGGCTGAAGATATTCCGGCTGCATCAGCCGATGACCATGAAGAAGAACCAAGAGAAGAAGAACATTTTGGTACACCCCCGTCCAACCCTGAAGTTGTTCTCAAGGAGAACGTGTCCGACCCCACCAGCTCCTGAAGTGGAGGTTACCAATACTGAGGCAGCCACCAACATCAACACTGAAGCCAATGATGTTGTCATGGCTGAAGCTAATGTGGCACCTGAAGCTAATGTGGTGCCAGAAGTAAATGCACCTGAAGCCAATGCAACACTCGAAGCAAATCCGCCGCCTGAAGCCAATGCCTCTGCTCTTGTACCTCCTCCAAGGCCACACACCATCGAGCAAGCATATGATCGTGGACAGCTTGTTACCGTCCGCTGGCCAATCCTGGTTCCTCCGCCTGCTCGCGGACCTCAGTTTGCCTATCATGTGGAGCACATGCCTCAGGTCCAGAAGCCAAAGCCAAGGCTACCATGGTTTCCAGGTACTGCAACTTCACCAGGATCATTTAATTTGAATGGATTCAAGGCACACAACACATTCTTCGACAGTGACAAGAACCCCTACATAAGGCCAAGAATCTCTTCGGACCGATTCTGGAGTTATCAGCAGCGAAGCTATTATTCATGCATCTTGTACAATCAGGGATGCATCTTCCCTCACATGCATCTTGATTGTGAAGCCATTGCTGGACTTCCATGCCTTGAAGAAGCCCTTGACTGCTTCCGTGATGTGGGTCTACTTAATTTTGTGACTGCCAAGGAACACTGGAATGAAGAACTTCTGCTTCAATTCTATGCTACCCTCCACATTCGTGGATACAATAGGGATCCAAATACTTGGATCCTTGAGTGGATGACAGGAGATGTTCATCATGAAGCTAAAGCTCAAGACATCATTGAGCTCACAGCCCTGCCCACTCCTGGTGAATACTATGAACCAGGTTGTCACCAACACCAGAATGTGTTGGAGAGCATTTTCCAGAAGCCAGAACCCAACATGAGCCAAATGCTGAGCATGATGAAGCCTTTGCCTCACGACGCTGAATACCCAACCGAATTCTTTGTTGAAGACCTAGAGTATCTGCCCCACACCATTTACCATATCATCAGAAAAACTCTATGGCCTGTCAAAGGACATTCATCTGCAGCGAAGCTTGAAGGAGCAATGAAGACTTTGGTTTTCTATATCTTCAATGGCATAAGCTTCAATGCTCAAGACTTCTTCATCAGGCAGTTGGCTGCATCTGGCTCCGACATTTTTGGTCTGAAGTTCTATGCTCCATGGGTAATGCGCCTTATCAAGCTTCACTCAGCCTTCAACTATCAGCTGTCTGCGCGCAATCATCTTGTATTCTTGCCAGAGGTTGATCTATCTGTTGAAGCTATTTACCCAGGGACTACTAAGGATCCAATCTATCTTCACAACATTGATCGTCAAAGCTTCACCCAGCCCATTAAAGGAGTTCAGGCAGTCTCTCGTGTTTATCCCTTGGCTGGTAATACACGTGCCCCTCGCGCCCAAACTGACGACACTGGAAGCACCATTGCCCAAAGTCATCGAAAGCGATCTCGTGTTCTCAATGACCGAGAGCTTCTCGTCACGCTACATCAAAAACATGATAAGCATCATGACTGGCTTAAGCGTCAGATGCAAAGCCTCTTGGTGGATGTCAATCGCATTCGCAATCTTGCTACCAAGAATGCCTTTGTCACACATGAAACCTGTCAGAGGTCTTGGAAGAGTTTGACTTTGCTCACTGCTGAAGAAGATCTTCAAGACGATGGCTTCACAGAAAGATTCAAGTTTGACTCCACTCCTCCAAGGAATGCTCACTTGCGCCGGACTCCCTCCCTTGAAGACTCTGACCATTCTTCCTCAGCTGCAACAGTGAATGCCAGAGTTATCGATGATCAAGATGATGCCACTTCACCACCTCCACCTTCAGCGCGTCTCTACACTGCACCAAGTTCTTCTGCACCACCGACCTCAACAACGACCCTGCTGCTTCGCCTACTTCTCATGGGAACGCGTAGAAGCTCTATGTTTTCAAACCTTTTTGGTCATTGCTGACAAAAGGGGGAGAAGCATATGAGTTGATAATCTTCAAGCGGGTCCATATGGGTGGTTGCTTTACTTTTTTCTACTTTTGCCAAGTGCTTAAAACTCTCGCTTTTGAAACATTTGGTTCGTTTTGAGTTGTAACACTTAACTTGATGGTCGTCTGCTACCTTTTTCGACACTATGTGATGCGATGATAAATTCCGCATATGCGACGATAAATTCCGCACGAAGTCATTTTGCAGACGTCCATTTTTCATTATGCATGTCATTATCTTCGATATATCCTTTCATGCATGATGAATTGTCTTCATAAGTAAAAGAGGAGCTCCGCAAGTACAACCTGCCATGTGCATTTGCATTCAAAAGCAAAATATTTATATGCACATCTTCAGGGGGAGCCTTTCTGCTACTTATGAAGACAATACTTAAATCCTTTACAATTTCACATACTTTATCCCCGTTGAAAACTTCAACCAGTTTGTCATCAATCACCAAAAAGGGGGAGGTTATAAGTGCATCTAGTGCCACCCCTAGCTGGTTTTGGAGTATTGATGACAAACCTGGTTGAGGGACTAATGTGTTTGTGAGAATTGCAGGATAACACAGGTAGTAGTCCCTCACTGATACGGTTTACCTACCGGAGATGACCCCTAAAAATGTATGAAGACATTGAATACAAAGGTGGTATGTGAAGGTATTCACATTGAAGTCTATGACAAGAGAAGACATTGTGTGAAGACTATGGAGCACGAAGACTTAGTTGTTTCGTTTTCTTCTTTGTTGAGTCATAGGAACCACCATACTGTTAAGTGGGGTCCAAGTAAACCAGTTAGAATGACTGAAGTGATGCTTAACCAAAATCCTATGTCTTCGAGCAAAGACAATGAGAACAAATCTTATCCAGAGCTGGATAAGTCAGCTTTGCTTGTAGCTCAAGTAAAGTTGATGTGTGTGTTTGAAATCTGACCATTGGAACACGTGTCAGTTCCTTAGTGACCCAGGGTCATTTCGGACAAATCAGGTCGGGTTGCCTAGTGGCTATAAATAGCCCACCCCTGATACGTCTCCAACGTATCTATAATTTTTGATTGCTCCATGCTATGTTATCTACTGTTTTGGGCAATATTGGGCTTTATTATCCAATTTTATATTATTTTTGGGACTAACCTATTAACCAGAGGCCCAGCCTAGATTTGCTGTTTTTTTGCCTATTTCAGTGTTTCGAAGAAAAGGAATATCAAACGGAGTCGAAACGGAACGAAATCAACTGGAGAAGTTATTTTTGGAAGGAAAGCTACCGGGTGGACTTGGACCCCACGTCAGAAGCCAAGGGAGGTGCTCACGAGGGTGGGGGCACGCCCACCCCCCTAGGGTGCACCCCTGCCTCGTGGGGCAATCCTTCTCCGGTGGCCATCTTCATCATCCCGGTGCTCTCCATGACGAGGAGGGAGTAGTTCTCCCTCGGGGCTGAGGGTATGTACCAGTAGCTATGTGTTTGATCTCTCTCTCTCTCTCTCGTGTTCTTGAGATGATACGACCTTGATGTATCGCGAGCTTTGCTATTATATTTGGATCCTATGATGTTTCTTGCCCCCTCTACTCTCTTGTAATGAATTGAGTTTCCCCTTTGAAGTTATCTTATCGGATTGAGTCTTTAAAGATTTGAGAACACTTGATGTATGTCTTGCTGTGGATATCTGTGGTGACAATGGGATATCACGTGATTCACTTGGTGTATGTTTTGGTGATCAACTTGCGGGTTCCGCCCATGAACCTATGCATAGGGGCTGGCACACGTTTTCGTCGGGATTCTCCGGTAGGAACTTTGGGGCACTCTTTGAAGTTCTATGTGTTGGTTGAATAGATGAATCTGAGATTGTGTGATGCATATCATATAATCATACCACAGATACTTGAGGTGACATTGGAGTATCTAGGTGACATTAGGGTTTTGGTTGATTTGTGTCTTAAGGTGTTATTCTAGTACAGACTCTAGGGCTGTTTGTGACACTTATAGGAATAGCCCAATAGATTGATTGGAAAGAATAACTTTGAGGTGGTTTCGTACCCTACCATAATCTCTTCGTTCATTCTCCGCTATTAGTGACTTTGGAGTGACTCTTTGTTGCATGTTGAGGGATAGTTATGTGATCCAATTATGTTAGTATTGTTGAGGGAACTTGCACTAGTGAAAGTATGAACCCTAGGCCTTATTTCCTATCATTGCAATACCGTTTACGCTCACTTTTATCATTCGTTAACTTGCTGTTTTTATATTTTCAGATTACAAAAACCTTTATCTACCATCCATATACCACTTGTATCATCATCTCTTCGCCGAACTAGTGCACCTATACAATTTACCATTGTATTGGGTGTGTTGGGGACACAAGAGACTCTTTGTTATTTGGTTGCAGGGTTGCTTGGGAGAGACCATCTTCATCCTACGCCTCCCACGGATTGATAAACCTTAGGTCATCCACTTGAGGGAAATTTGCTACTGTCCTACAAACCTCTGCACTTGGAGGCCCAACAACATCTACAAGAAGAAGGTTGTGTAGTAGACATCAAGCTCTTTTCTGGCGCCGTTGCTGGGGAGGTGAGTGCTTGAACGTATATCTTTAGATCTTGCAATTAAGTCTTTTAGTTTCTTGTTTTATCACTAGTTTAGTCTATAAAAGAAAACTATAAAAAATGGAATTGAGTTTGTCTCATATGCTTCATCTTTTTAATATCTTCCGTGAGTATGATGGAAAGGAAAATTGTGCCAAAGTGTTAGAAGAAGAATGCATTAAAATGTTTGGCACTAAATCTTTGAATGATGAGAATGATTGCAATGTTGTTAGTACAAATTCTTTGAATATCCATGATACTAATGATGATTGCACTAGTTATGATGAAAATGTCTCCTATAAACATGTCAATTTTTGTGGAGTGCATTGGGTTTGTAAGTACACACCAAATAGGGAAGATAGATATTGCAAGAGGCATAAGTACTTAGAAACTAAATTGTTGCAAGAAGAGCTAGATGAATGTGCTGAAAATTTAATTTGTATTGTGCGGTGAATTGCATTGAAAATCCTTATATTGCCAACTACATAAAGAAAAGAAAACAAATAGAAGATGAAGAGAATACTAATGAAAGGGAAGAGACTTCCCAATATCCTCCTATTATTTCTTATGATGAATCAGGTAACAAGGAGGAGCCTCCTATTCAACCAATCTCATTAATAAGGAGCTCCAAAAAGAGGATTGAACCCACACATGATGTGGTGAAGAAGAAGAAAAGAAAAAGGAAGAGAGGTAAAAAGATATCTCTCTCAAATAATGCTGCTCCTATTACTATTGTGCCTCATGAAAATATAATTGTGGAAGATAATGATACTTCTTATGATCTTGAAAATCTTTTTGGCACTTGCTTGGAAGAATATGATAATTGCTATACTATTGGTGCTATCCATACTATTAATTATGAGAGTGATTATGCTTATGATATGAAAAGGCCCAAGCTTGGGGATGCTATGTTTGATGAAGATGATGTTTTTGAGAATATATTTGCTGCAATTAATGTTTGTCCCAAGCTTGGGGAAGCTATGATTAATGAAGATGATATTTTTAGTCTCCCAAGTTTTGATATGCAAATTTATAATGATGATAGCATGCCTCCTATTTTTGATAATTATTGTGATGATACATATGCTATAAAAAGTAGTGATTATATTTATAAAACTTGTCATGATTATGATTACCCCTTCTCTGAACATTACTCTTTTAATGTGGAAACAATTTATAGTATCCAAGTCTCTTATGATACTTCCACTATCCCGAATGAGAAGAATTTTGCTTATGTGGAGAGGTAATAAAATTTCTATGATTGTAGATCATGAAAAGAATGCTTTAGGTGCTGGTTATATTGTTGAATTCATTCATGATGCTACTGAAAATTATTATGATGGAGGAACATATGCTTGTACGAATTGCAATAATATCAAATTTCCTCTCTATGTGCTTAAAGCTTTGAAGTTATGCTTGTTTTACCCTCCTATGCTAGTTGATTATTGTTCCCACAAGTTGTTTGCTCACAAAATCCCTATGCATAGGAAGTGGGTTAGACTTAAATGTGCTAGTCATATTCTTCATGATGCTCTCTTTATGTTTCAATTCTTATCCTTTCTGTGAGCATCATTGAAATCATCAAGCCTAGCTAGGGGCAATAAACGATAGCGCTTGTTGGGAGGCAACCCAATTTTATTTTAGTTCCTTGCTTTTTGCTCCTGTTTAGTAATGAATAATTCATCTAGCCTATGTTTAGATGTGGTTTTATTCTTTTAATTAGTGTTTGTGCCAAGTAGAACCTTTGGGAAGACTTGGGGAGAGTCTTGTTGATCATGCTGTAAAAAACAGAAACTTTAGCGCTCACGAGAATTGCTTCCATTTTTATTTGGAGAGTTCTATTTAGTTAATTATTTTTTCAGATGATTAATAGATAAATTCCTCAGGTTCAGCAATTTATTTGAGAATTTTATGAGTTCCAGAAGTATACGTTTGATCCAGATTACTACAGACTGTTCTGTTTTTCACAGATTCTGTTTTTCATGTGTTGTTTACTTATTTTGATGAATCTATGGCTATTAAAATAGTTTATAAACCATAGAGAAGTTGTAATACAGTAGGTTAACACCAATATAAATAAAGATGAGTTCATTACAGTACCTTGAAGTGGTGATTTATTTTCTTATACTAACGGAGCTTACGAGTTTTCTGTTAAGTTTTGTGTTGTGAAGTTTTCAAGTTTTGGGTAAGGATTCGATGGACTATGGAATAAGGAGTGGCAAGAGCCTAAGCTTGGGGATGCCCGAGGCACCCCAAGGTAATATTCAAGGATAGCCAAGAGTCTAAGCTTGGGGATGCCCTGGAAGGCATCCCCTCTTTCGTGTTCGTTCATCGGTAACTTTACTTGGAGCTATATTTTTATTTACCACATGATATGTGTTTTGCTTGGAGCGTCAATTTATTTTGTCAGGATTTTCCTGCTATTATTTAGAACAATGTTTTGCATCTTTTATTCCAATAAAAGTGGCATTGATAGTCTTTACTATGCCTATGTTACAAGTCTTCATGTTGCTGTTTGAAAACAGAAAGTTTACCGCTGTTGCAATAATTCCCTAGAAAAGTCAGAATGTGATAAAATGTTTAAACCTTTTGCATATTAAGATCTGATAAATTTACTACAGTGGGAATTTTCTTTCATAATTTTTGGAGTTAGGGAAGTATGGATGTTGCAGCATTCTTTACAGACTATCCTGTTTAGGCAGATTGCTATTATGTTTGCATTGTTTGCATATGTTTGCTTCTTTAATGATTCTATTTGAGGATAGGAATATTAAATATGCAGAGGCATTTAGTATGCAATGTTGAATAATAATTTTAGCGATTTTCTACAGTAGAGTATGATAAGGTTTTTGCAATGGTTTATACTAACTTATCTCACGAGTCCTTGTTGAGTTTTGTGAGGATGAAGCTTTTGCGATTTAGGGAGACCGTGATATGAGAGGAATTAAGGAGACACAAAAGCTCAAGCTTGGAGATGCCCAAGGCACCCCAAGATAATATTTCAAGAAGTCTCAAGCGTCTAAGCTTGGGGATGCCCCGATTGGCATCCCACCTTTCTTCTTCAACAAACTATCGGTTAGTATCGGTTGATCCTAAGTTTTTGCTTCTTCACATGATGTTTGATATTTTTAGATGTCATTTTATTTAGTTTTACTTGCTGTTTGAATAAAATACCAAGATCTGAAAATCTTAAATGTTAGAGAGTCTTCACATAGTTGCATAATTATTCGACTACTCATTGATCTTCACTTATATCTTTCGGAGTAGTTTGTCGTTTGCTCTAGTGCTTCACTTATATATTTTTAGAGCACGGTGGTGGTATTATAGAAATAGACAAACTCTCATGCTTAACTTATATCATTTTGAGAGTTTTAAATAGCATGGTAATTTGCTTAAATAATCCTAATATGCTAGGCATCCAAGAATAGTAAAAACTTTCATATAGAGTATTGAATACTAAGAGAAGTTTGATGCTTGATGATTGTTTTGAGATATGGAGATGGTGATATTAGAGTCATGCTAGTTGAGTAGTTTTGAATTTGGGGAATACTTGTGTTGAAGTTTGTGATTCCCGTAGCATGCACGTATGGTGAACCATTATGTGATGAAGTCGGAGCATGATTTATTTATTGATTATCCTCCTTATGAGTTGCGGTCGGGGAAGAGCGATGGTCTTTTCCTACCAATCTATCCCCCTAGGAGCATGCGTGTAATAATTTGCTTTGATAACTTGTAGATTTTTGCAATAAGTATATGAGTTCTTCATGAATAATGTTGAGTCCATGGATTATACGCACTCTCACCCTTCCACCTTTGCTAGCCTCTCTAATACCGCGCACCTTTCGCCGGTATAATACACCCACCATATACCTTCCTCAAAACAGCCACCATACCTACCTATTATGGAATTTCCATAGCCATTCCGAGATATATTGCCATGCAACTTTCCACCATTCCGTTTATTATGACACACTTCATCATTGTCATATTACTTAGCATGATCATGTAGTTGACATTGTATTTGTGGCAAAGCCACCGTTCATAATTCTTTCATACATGTCACTCATGCATCATTGCACATCCCGGTACACCGCCGGAGGCATTCATATAGAGTCTTATCTTGTTCTAAGTATCGAGTTTTAATTCTTGAGTTGTAAGTAAATAAAAGTGTGATGCTCATCATTATTAGAGCATTGTCCCAGTGAGGAAAGGATGATGGAGACTATGATTCCCCCACAAGTTGGGATGAGACTCCGGACGAAAATAAATAAATAAAAGAGGCCAAAGAAGCCCAAATAAAAAAATAAAAAAAGAGGCCATAAAAAAAAGAGAAGGCCAAACAAAATGATGAGAGAAAAAGAGTGAAGGGACAATGCTACTATCCTTTTACCACACTTGTGCTTCAAAGTAGCACCATGATCTTCATGATAGAGAGTCTCCTATGTTGTCACTTTCATATACTAGTGGGAATCTTTCATTATAGAACTTGGCTTGTATATTCCAATGATGGGCTTCCTCAAAATGCCCTAGGTCTTCGTGAGCAAGCAAGTTGGATGCACACCCACTAGTTTCTTTTGTTGAGCTTTCATACACTTATAGCTCTAGTGCATCCGTTGCATGGCAATCCCTACTCACTCACATTGATATCTATTGATGGGCATCTCCATAGCCCGTTGATACGCTTAGTTGATGTGAGACTATCTTCTCCTTTTTGTCTTCTCCACAACCACCATTCTATTCCACCTATAGTGCTATGTCCATGGCTCACGCTCATGTATTGCGTGAAGATTGAAAAAGTTTGAGAACATCAAAAGTATGAAACAATTGCTTGGCCTGTCATCGGGGTTGTGCATGATATAAATATTTTGTGTGGTGAAGATGGAGCATAGCCAGACTATATGATTTTGTAGGGATAGCTCTCTTTGGCCATGTTATTTTGAGAAGACACGATTGCTTTATTAGTATGCTTGAAGTATTATTATTTTTATGTCAATATTAAACTTTTGTCTTGAATCTTATGGATCTGAATATTCATACCACAATTAAGAAGAATTACATTGAAATTATGCCAACTAGCATTCCACATCAAAAATTCTGTTTTTTATCATTTACCTACTCGAGGACGAGCAGGAATTAAGCTTGGGGATGCTTGATACGTCTCCAACGTATCTATAATTTTTGATTGCTCCATGTTATGTTATGTACTGTTTTGGGAAATATTGGGATTTATTATCCACTTTTATATTATTTTTGTGACTAACCTATGAACCGGAGGCCCAGCCCAGATTTGCTGTTTTTTTGCCTATTTCAGTGTTTCGTAGAAAAGGAATATCAAACGGAGTCGAAACAAAACGAAATCAACTGGAGAAGTTATTTTTGGAAGGAAAGCTACCGGATGGACTTGGACCCCACGTCAGGAGCCAAGGGAGGTGCTCACGAGGGTGGGGGGAGCGCCCACCCCCTAGGGCGCGCCCCCTGCCTCGTGGGCCCCCCGAAGCTCCACCGACGTACTTCCTGCACCCATATATACTCACGTACCCTAAAACTTCAAGAACAGACGATAGATCGGGAGTTCTGCCGCCAGAAGCCTCCGTAGCCACCGAAAACCAATCTAGACCCGTTCCGGCACCCTGCCGGAGGGGGCAATCCTTCTCCGGTGGCCATATTCATCATCCCGGTGCTCTCCATGATGAGGAGGGAGTAGTTCTCCCTCGGGGCTGAGGGTATGTACCAGTAGCTATGTGTTTGATCTCTCTCTCTCTCATGTTCTTGAGATGATATGATCTTGATGTATCACGAGCTTTGCTATTATATTTGGATCCTATGATGTTTCTTCCCCCCTCTACTCTCTTGTAATGAATTGAGTTTCCCCTTTGAAGTTGTCTTATCGGATTGAGTCTTTAAAGATTTGAGAACACTTGATGTATGTCTTGCTGTGGATATCTGTGGTGACAATGGGATATCACGTGATTCACTTGATGTATGTTTTGGTGATCAATTTGCGGGTTCCGCCCATGAACCTATGCATAGGGGTTGGCACACGTTTTCGTCGTGATTCTTCGGTAGGAACTTTGGGGCACTCTTTGAGGTTCTATGTGTTGGTTGAATAGATGAATCTGAGATTGTGTGATGCATATCGTATAATCATACCCACGGATACTTGAGGTGACATTGGAGTATCTAGGTGACATTAGGGCTTTGGTTGATTTGTGTCTTAAGGTGTTATTCTAGTACGAACTCTAGGGCTATTTGTGACACTTATAGGAATAGCCCAACAGATTGATTGGAAAGAATAACTTTGAGGTGATTTCGTACCCTACCATAATCTCTTCGTTCGTTCTCCGCTATTAGTGACTTTGGAGTGACTCTTTGTTGCATGTTGAGGGATAGTTATGTGATCCAATTATGTTAGTATTGTTGAGGGAACTTGCACTAGTGAAAGTATGAACCCTAGGCCTTATTTCCTATCATTGCAATACCATTTATGCTCACTTTTATCATTCGTTACCTTGCTTTTTTTTATATTTTTAGATTACAAAAACCTTTATTTACCATCCATATACCACTTGTATCACCATCTCTTCGCCGAACTAGTGCACCTATACAATTTACCATTGTATTGGGTGTGTTGGGGACACAAGAGACTCTTCGTTATTTGGTTGCAGGGTTGCTTGAGAGAGACCATCTTCATCATATGCCTCCCACAGATTAATAAACCTTAGGTTGTAACATCCCAAATTTTCAATTTGGAATGTTATACACTAGATCATCATTGCATATCATATTTATTGCATTTTGGCTGATCCTAGAAATTTTACGCAACTCAAGGACCCTCGAAGAGAGTTGGGGATTTCGTTATTTTCATATTTGAGTTGTCTCAAATTTTGAAAATAGGATCATTTGATTTTATTTATTTTATCTTCAATTATTTCTATTACAAAAATATGAGAGAGGGAATAAAATGACTTTCCCAAAATAAAGAAATATTGAGGATTTAATAAAAATTCAAATAAGATTTTATTTTGGTTTTATTTGCTATGTTATTTGAATTTAGGAAAAATGCGCGTTTTTCAAAATTTCATTTAGGCCCCAAATAAATGTTTGTCCTGCGCGGCTTGATTTTAGAAGCCGGGGAAAATTTATTTCGGGATTTTTTGGGTTCGTTTAGTATTTCTTTTGTTTTTTCCAAGCGTAATTATTAAAAAAACGTCTGAACCGACCTTGGGCTGTAACCCGCCAGGACTCTCCTGGCCGGGCCTCTTATAAGCCGCCGCCCCGCCCCGGCCGAAGCCCAAGTCGCCGCCCCCGCCAAACCCTAA